>NW_024542419.1:0-15077 GCF_016758785.1 Suillus bovinus | reverse complement strand
TACCCTGGAACGTTATTTGCAGCTTTGCCCCTCCATTTGAACTGGCATCTTTGTTGCTGAGGTCTCCACTACGGGTGATACGCTCAGTATCCCTGGCCCCACTGGATGGCGAAATGTCGATGTCCAGGCATCTTCACCAGTATCTTTGAAATGCGCAACGCTGCCCGCGACAACTGAGGCTGATACTGAAGTGACAGTTGCCCTCGCTTCCAGATGAATCCCTACGAGGAGGAAGACCACGTGACTTAGCGGTCCGGCGTTCGGGCCGTCTTTCTTCCGGAGGGTCATCAGGTGCAGGGGAAGAGCAGAATTGTCGATAGAGTAGGGAGGGGAAGGCTCTCCTGCGGTAGAAGTGCGCGCCGTGGCATTGGCAGCGGAGCTCCTTGGGTTTCGGGAGCGCTTGGCAGGATAGGTCGCGTCACCGTCATCAACTTCTCTGCGCTTTCTTTTGTTTCCACCTCCAGCAGGGCGCCTCCTGCGGGAACTAGCTTTTTCCTTGAGTTCCGGCTCGGGGATAGGGGTAACGTCAATAGAAGTGACGGGGGAGGGAGCTGGCTCATTTGCGTCGCGTACTTTAGGCGCGGGGCGACGTGCACGATTTGAAGATCGGCGCGTGGGATCATCCATTATTACTGCCGGTGCGGGGAGCCCGAACGCAGTGGGATCCAAATCGGGGAGAGATAGGGCGAGACGACCAAGAGGATGATAAAGTGGCAGTGAAGGACCCATCGTCCATCTCTTATGTCTCTTAGAATGACTGGGCTGGTGGATTGTCCAATGCTGAAGAGATTGAGGGGATGGAGAATGGCTTGACGAAGATGCATGACAGCCAACTGGCGGTACCTCCAGATGGAGAGCGGTTGTCCCTGCGGTGGGGGAGCGATACGTGATTTGTGGCTTCCAGCGGATCGAAGTCATGAATGCTAACGGGATGATTTGCGAAAGCTAGTAGCTGGCGAATAATCTGAACCCTGAGAACCTGCAGAAAACTATGGGAGAAAAGGCTCACGAGAGTAGAATAGTAAAACACTGTTATGGTCGCATGCCACGACGACCGTGTCGAGTCTTCTGATGATGTGCGTGAGCGCCAAATTGCACAATGATCCGGGACGTATGAGTAGTAGATATCGTTATTGGGGAGCTATCTGGTATCAGGGACAACTAAATTGACGCGCGGAAATGGCAAGTCACAGCTGGACGCTGGATGATGCGTTACTGTGAGTTATACGGAGAGTTATCAAAACTAGCAGTGAGCACGACCAACGTCCGGAATTGATGCTGTCATGACTGGCACGGTTTATTTGCCGGGTTATGTAATAATGACCGCAGAAAGTTATCGTCACCTTTACCCAGCTTTGGTAATCACGACCTCGAAGCCCACAAGTTGTAGGCAGCATCACACCAAAGAATGAGACTCCTTTTTTTGCGAGTATGAAATACAACGCCGGAGCGCATAACAGTACAATACAGCAACAGCAACACAACCAACAGGAAGTACAGAATATCTACATTGACACGGAAACCCAGCAACGAACATATGTCATGATCCTCACAGTAATCAAATAATATTGCTGAAGGTCATCAGTCTCCGGCGAATGTTCAACAGGCGTTCTTTTCTTGTCGTGAGCATTAGGCGCTTCTGAGCGATAGAAGCATCTTCGCTGACCAACTCCTTCATTCGCTCAGAGAAGTTGGGCGCAGATGCGGCATCAGTTAGCAAGTTCATGAGAAGGCTCTGCGAAAGTTGGTTTGCCAGGGCATGATGGAGAGCATGCTCGATCGTGAAAGGGATATGGTCAATGATCCGCTGCTCGAGGTGATGAGCGCGTTGAAACGGGGATGATGAGCGAGACTCACCTTATAGGCAACGTGATAATAGGCTCGAACGTCGGCCATCACAACCAGCTCTTCCTCGAATGAGTCTGGAGGTAACAACCTTGCAAGATCTGAAACCTGAAGACCTGCATACCCCGCTTCTGCAAGAGCCCTCAAAGCTTTGGCTTCGGGCGTCTCCAACTCGCCAGGGTAAGTCTTATTAGGACTAGGCTTACAAGTACGATCTTTTGAGGCCATAACATTCACCTTCCGTCCCGACGCAGGTAGCGGGTCACATTCGACATCAGAGATTCCGTTAAATCCACAGGGGCCGGGAGACGCAGGCCGTGGCGTCATGGGCCCCTGGTAGATGGGAGCTCTGTACAGAAAAGGTCTACTCCGAACTGTCTTATAATGAGCCAGCCATTTTTCGCGGAGTGTCTGAAGATAGTGCGTGTTCTGAGTATAGTGTGGAATAGTTTCCAAATCTAACGCTGTTTTGACAGCGTTTTTGGCACGCGCCCTGCAGATATCAACCTGAATTCGAATCAAATTGCTAATTTAAAAAACAACTTGAGCCAGGCGATGATGGTGAAAAGTCAACGCTTACCCAAAATATTCCTCGAGAACTTTAAAGCGTCCGAAATGGGTGCTTATCAGTGCGTCGACGACTTGATCAAGCACATTATTGACACCAGCAAGACAGCGCTCAGACGGAGCAACCCAAAGTTTGGTGAATTGAGCAATGAGGTTTGCCTTTGCCTGATATGGCACGTTGTTGGGAAGCTCCCATCCGATTGCCCTTCAAGGTTGGTTCAGCTGCCGCTCAACTACAAGAAAATACGAAAACAAACTCTTGAATAGCCTTGCGAATATCATATATGCCCATCGCTTTCACGCCTGGGTCTCGCTCAGTAAGAGTCATATTTCCTTCAGTATCATCCAGTGGAACGTAGTCTTGCGGTTCATTGAAAGGTCTATAGTCTGGGGCAGTGCCGCGTATATCCCTCTTGAAAATGGCATAGAAAGCACGATTCCGCTGGGCAAGACTTTTGTCTGCGTGACTGCCATTCACAAAGCTCCTGAAGTCATCGCAGAATGCGTTAAGTCGTCCTAAAACCTCGATTTGTGGGTCATTTTCAAGTGGTGGGGGCAGTTCATCGAAGTCCTTGGTGCATTTCGCCAGGAGCGTGTCGACATCTTCTCTAAGACATGGTAAACTATAAACAATGTAAGTGCTTTATAGCGAGCCAGCTAGAGCAAGGTGTACGCACGTTTCCTCAATCAATCGAATGAGCAGTCGGCTTATATCGGACACAAAGCCTGGAATCCCGAATCGATGACGGTCGGTCACATCCTTCCAGGGCGACGTCGTGTCAAAATATTCAGCAGCACGCCTTTGCGATTCAGCACGAGATAGGCGTTGTGCACGTTCGGAATCATCGGGAAGACGCACGCAATAAAAACCGTGCCTGAGTGTGTGCTCCTCTGAACGACCTTCGATGATTTCTACCCATTTGCGGCGTTGGTTGATAGCTCCAGTACCAAGCGTATCAGGTTTTGTAAGCACGCCTGAAGAACTTTGAGTCGTTTAATCATCCTGCAGTATGGGTTACTTGCCGATTGTTCGCTTTCCAATGGGATCAGCGGCCCTGGCGAGACTCATTGATTGTTGATTTTCCATATCATCTGGCACCGCGCCCATCAATTTAGTAAAAAAAAAAATTTGCAGTGCATGCACTTACCACTCATGGGAATCGTAGTCAAAATGATAGTGTTTTTTTTCTCGACATAATGCTCTGCCAGACTTTTCACCAATGCAACCATTTCGGGTTCTTCGTTCTGAATTAGACCTTTACTGCTCATCAGATATGTCGCCTCGATATAGACGGGTATATACTTACCAGGCAGATCATAGAATGACAGATCAGTTGCGTCGGGGTCTTCGATCGAGACGCACACGACATTGCGAGAAAACTTCAATGTATTTTTTATGTTCTTGAGTTCCTCGATGGTCTTTGTGTGGAAAGTGGAAGAAGAAACGTTCGGGTTCAAGATAGCTGCCTGAGCACGACGCAGCCAAACTTCGAATTCACTTCTGTCAGTGATCATTTGGCCAAATCGCACATTAGTAGGCTTTTGGAGGTCTAGGCCGTTACTATCGAAACCGATACGTAGGGTGATAGTGCAGGACCACGATGTGGTATGACTAGACATGTTACATTCCATAGGGCATCTGCATATAGCAGTATGAGTATCCGCGCAATAGCTAGTAGTTATTAGGGTCACCTTGTACACGTTCCACTATCTCTTGGGACGTTGATCTTTATCGCAAGGAAAAATATAATGAATAAAAAAAATAAAAGGATAATCAATCTGCCCACGTACCCCACTGACGGCCTCGACGAGTGAGCTTTTTCCCGCTGAAATTTTAGGTTGAGTATAGTGTGGGTGCAAAGAAAGGCAATCACAAACCTGATTGGCCACCAATGACGACTACAGATGGTAAGGCGATCAAAGCGTCGGCACTGTACAAGGTAGTGTGAGCGATCCAAGGTTACAATCAAATCCATAATCACTCACCCCATAGATCGAAGGTCAGCCATCATCTCCATAAGTTCCCTGCGCCTACGAGCATAGTCGGTGGATGATATGTCCACTTCCTCCCATGTCTCTGGAGGGCTTACGGAACCAGAGAGGGAAGGGAGTGAGGTTGCATCAAGAGAGGGCTCGATTGAGGGTTCCGTAGAAGCTGCTTGTTTGCGTCTATTGCGAAGTAAATCCATGGTAGGTTGAATGCTAAAGGCGTATTGGACACGACATCAAAATGACCTCTGTTTTTATGCGCTGGCTTTCGAATTCAGAGACTTCTTGGACACGTGTGTCGACGTACAATGCACCGCGACCGAGTCGTAATCCACGGCATGAGGTGAAAAGAAAGCGCCTTTAGATGATCTGATGCCAGCACATACAGCTATTAGCGACACCTTATCGTATATTGGGGGTGATTCCTACATGAAGTGATATGTCATAAAAGATCTGCGGTGACCTTTTCGGCAAATCATGTTGTTCTGGCTTTATTGGTTTTCATATCAGAGCCCGCCTGTACACACAAGTACGTGGAGAAGATAAACACGTGCAGGAGATAAAGTTGTTATCACATACATGAGTCTTGTATGACTCAATCATAATGAGCTTTTGCGATTGGTACCGATATTCAGGCAATCGCAGACACTCAGAAAAAAAGTTTTCGGGAAACAGAAGAAGAGTATGCTGCGACGCAGGAGGTTAGCTTCAACTTTCAAGAGTAAATCGAGATGAGGCCAATGGCGACAAGTAACTTTGTCGCACAGTCACGTGATCAAGGTGACCATTAGCAAGATAGAATTTATGGGTCCAACCTTCTATCACAATCGAATGATTTTGTGTCAAGGATTCGCTATGCGCTGCATCTACACTTACGATGACGAGAAATCTCTTCTCATTGGCAAATTCAACAACACTAGTGGACAACAGTCACCCAATGATTCCGAGGTATCGTGGGTCACACCTGTCTTTGGAGCAGATCACGTCAAAGTAAGTGCATCTCTATGTACAGTATCATACGAAGATGCCTCTGATCTCCCTGAAAAACAAGGCAATTTTTGAGTAGATTGCGATGTCCTGCAAACAATGGTCTAGAATAAATTTGCAAAACGTCTCCATGGGACTGTGGACGATGTTGCCATAAATACTGTGATTCTGCGCATCCACGCGGCAGAGTTATGACACAAGCATATCCAGGGAAATGTATCCCATATTTTGCAAGCTGGTCCTTGTTCTGATTCGGCCACTCTGTCGTCGTCACTCTTCCATGCATGTCGCTACAATAACGATGGGTACTTTGCTATCACCAATGGCTGATGAAAAGGGTTGTTAATTGGTTTGTAGAACCTTTATGGCTCCTGCGCCCACAGTACAGAAGGAGATGGACATCGTCTCCCTCGTCCATAGTGATGTGCATGGCCCGGCTTCAGGCCGTGGGCCAGGCCGAGCCAGGCCAAAGTCACGGCTTGGTGACGGCTTTGTCCTGGCCTGAGATTTTGAGAAGCCGAAGCCGGCGGCTCAAGCCACGGCTTATGTCACACAGAACTGTGCCTGCAGCGTCGCAAACACCACTCACTTGACGACCCCAGAATCCCACTTCTATCCCATTTTAGACTTTCACTTACCATTGTATGAGCTCATGACAGTGAGTTGCTGATCTTTGTTCTTTCCAAGCACGACATAACTCACTTTGTTGCTGGTGGATAGATCAATTTCAGTAATTTGCCCTCTTTTACGAGTCTCTTGCGACTTGCAAGCTTGGCAGCTAGCACATTTGTTTTCGGACAAAAGGTGTGCATCTGTGATGGTATTTTTTTCATATCTGTTTCCTACTACTTGTCTCTAATGGTTGGAACCATCCACACAGACAGTGATGATGAATGTCATGCATGACCAGTCCGTCAAAAGAAGCCCAGTGCCGCCCTTCTCCAACATTCAGAGAAGGCGGCTCTCCCATCCCAAACCAAGGCCATCAATGCCTTTCGTGCAGCTGAGGCTATGAGGCATTTGCCTGAAATTCAACATGCTTCCAACACGGATCAAACCACCCCCAGCTCAACAGGTGACACCACACCATCAGGTTCAACCCTGGCAACCTCGGCAGCACTCAAAACGGGTAAACGGATGCATGTTGAAGCAGTTGTTGATGAATCTGATGGAGAGGAATACGAGGATGCACGCACCGAGGAACGTGAAGATGCACGCACCAATCCACGACGTAAGTTTCTTTTTCCATCTGCAAATATAAAACTGATACCCTGGTAGCCAAAAGATTGCGCAAATCAGCGCCAATCAATGTAGATTTGATTGACGATGATGGCATTCCTATTGATGTTCATGTCCAACCCATTACCGACACAGCTACGACACGCGAAGGCAAGACTGCAGGATCTCGACGCCTTTTTTGGTGCAACATTCGATCGTACGGGAACCAACGGCAAGGTCAAAAAGCACCGAAAGTGCAAGTTATGCGTGTAAGTCCATAAGGTCATGATTGCGCTTGCTCATTCACACCAAATTAATAGGAAACAGTGTATACTTGTGAACGAAGCTACAACACTTCGTCGTCATGCCGAAGCAAATTTTGCGGTGCGTAAATTTCTTTCATATATTCATTGTGCATATATATATATGATTATACTGTAGGGAAAGTATCAACAATGGGCGAAGGAGAACTCCTTCAAGTCTATGTTACCGGGTGACATCAAGGCCCGCAAGGAGAAGGCCGAGCAGGCACAGCGGACCATTAACTCGCATCTGACTGAACGCAAACTCTCTGAACGAGTCATACCGTACTCGGATAAGTTATTCAAACGAGCTGCAATTGAATGGTTGGTTGTGACGGACCAAGTATGTATGCTTTGCTTGATCTAATAGTATGACCATTGACATGCCTTCATCTAGCCCATCCAAGCCCTCGAACACCCGAAGTTCCAGGAGATGATCGATGTCGCTTCACGGGCGACAAATGGTGTCAAAATCCCCGGTCGCAAAGCCACCCGCGCTGAGATCATACAAATATTTAAGAATCATTTGACGAGACTCCGGACGACGTTAAATGTATGTCACAATTCAGCGTGTGCTTTACCACATCTCATCCGCCAACACAGAGCACTGCTGTTAGCGGAGCAATCAATATCACTTGTGATGCGTGGCAAGCCACCAACACTGATGGATATTTCGCTGTCACTGGCCACTGGATCGAAGAGAAGTCAATGATGCAATGGGAGTGCAAAAGCGCACTTCTTGGCTTTACCCAGCTCAACAACGCACACAATGGGAAGCGTCTCGGTGGCACACTGTTCAAAGTTTTAGATTGCGTCGGTATCACACATAAGGCATGTCATTTTTGCATTCTGCTTGGCTTACTAGTCTAATCATGATATATAGTTGGGCCATGTCACTTGTGATAATGCCTCTAACAATGGCACAATGCTCGAGGAGTTTGCTTGACTCTATAAAGCGCATCACAAAAAGGAGTTCCCTTGCTATGAACGAAGGATCAAGTAAGTCACTTGTTTCGCAGTTGATATGTGCTCACATAGTGTTCAGCTGTCTCGCTCATGTGATTAATCTCAGCACCCAAGTACTGATCAGTACATACAGCAAATCTCCGCACTATGAACCTCACAATCCCCATGCTCATGAGCTGGATACCACCAAGCATCAAAATCGTGACGAGATCGGACTCATACGTTCGATATGCGTAAAGGTGATTGATATCTCTTTGCACATTATGTTTTACTGAATTATTCAAAGGAGCGATCATCTGCAAAATGTAAGGAACTTTACAAAACAGTGCAAGTCAAGGCTGGCGTCTCGCACCCTACACAACCCTTCTGGATATGAAGGTCCGTTGGTCCTCGACCTATGTGATGGTCAACCGTGCGGAAAGCAATAAAGAGGTGAGTGTAGTCTGCAGTGTTCAATAATGCAATGTCTAATTTCTGACAACAGCATGTTGACGTCTTCGTGTATGAGATGGGGCTACAAGAGCGAGACTTGACAAAATGGGCTAAGATCGACTTCCTTACGCTGGCGCCAGATGAATGGACCTGTGTTGGTAAATTTGCTGATCTATTATCGGTATGTTACCTTCATTATTTGATATTGTGCTGCCACTGATTTAATGTTTCAGTACGCAGACGTTACCCAGCAGGCCTTCTCGTCAGAATCAACTACTACGCTACATCTTGCTATCCCTGCACTCGAGACTCTCCATCAAGCTTGGTCTTCACATGCGGAACGGCCAAAATATTCACATTTCACACCAGCATTGCATGCCGCTGCACAAAAGCTCGACGAGTATTATGATAAGACCACTGACTCCCCGGCCTATGTCATGACTATGTGTATGTTCCATTTACCATGTATCCATGATGCTCATGTTCCATGCAGTGCTTGATCCAACGGGTAAAATGTCGTACTTCAAGAAGAACTGGCCCAAGGATTTGCAAGACGAAGTTCTCGCTTGCACAAAACGAGTGGTATGTTGGACAAAGTTATTCACCAGCCTACAATCACTTACAAGTCATTTAGTTTGAGGCTCACTATCTTGAATTGGGCCAGGCAGCATCCATGTCACAACCTTTGCTTGTCAAGAAAGGCAAGGCTAGCGGACTCAAGAAGTTAATTCACGAGGCACAGAGCTCCGATGAAGACGACGATGACGAGACTGTCGTCACCCATACAGATCCATCTAGACCATGGTATGCCAGTTTTGAAAACTATGTCGATGCTGTAGAGACGAAACCTCCGCCTGGAATGAGCATAATTCAATGGTGGGGTGTAAGTACACATCCAAGTCTATCTCATCTCAATACTGACCAGTCTTTGTTGTAGATTAATGGACACAGATATGGCCCAGTATGGACCTCACTAGCTCGTGACTACCTCTCAATTATGGCATCATCAGTTTTGAGTGAGCGCGCGTTCTCACAGGGTGGTATTACCATTAGCAAGCGCCACAACCACCTCAAAGGCGACATCATTGAGGCACTACAGTGCGTCAAATGTGCCCTCTGCCATGATCTACTCTTCCGCGAGCCTGGACCCTCGTCATCAACTGAGGAAGCTCTCGAGGACTCTGATATTGAAATGGATGCTAATGAGAAGCTGAGTGATGTCGAAGATGGGGATGAGGAGGGCTGGGATGCTCTTCTGGAGGGAGATGAGGATTTTGTAGAATCAGATGCTGACTCCATGATGTAAATTATCTGCTGAACATGTTTCTCCATTTTCAGTACTTGGGCCATGGCTCAGGCCAAAGCCGAGCCAAAGCCAGCTGTCACTGGTGGCTTTGGCCCGGCCTCGAATTTTCGCAAGCCTAAGCCATCTGAAGCCAGGCCAAAGCCACGGCTTTCGAGCCAAGCCGGGCCAGAACATCATTACTCGTCCAGGCCACCGAGGAATAGAGCCAATGTTTTTGCGGCCGCGGCTGCAGGGACTTTGCCCTTGGAGTCCTCATTCAACCCTAATAATGTTACGACTTGGATGGTATCTGTTGGCGACGCTCAAACAGAGCTTGTGTCGTCAATGGTCTGTGGACGTCCTTGGGCTAGCCCAAGGTTAGGGGTCGTACTTGGTGTGTCTTCGGCAAGTACGATTTGACGCCTATGTCCAAATCGGGTAGCTTATGTCACGTGGGTACGAGACGATAAGCTATATCGGCCTAGGCTTACGACACCCGAAGGTTAATCGTAAGGATCGTCGTTAATTAGAAGGACAGAAGTCCGACTAGTTAACAGGGGCTTTGCTCGTCGACGAAGTCGATGAGTAAAGGTCGAGACTATAGGCTTATCCGCGATGAGCAGATAAGAAGATAGAATATAGACTGCTGGCGAGGCAGAAGGATCACTCTGGTGAGAGTAGGAGGTCAAGAACCAAGTAGATTCAAGTTAAGGAATAGGTTACATGGTAGCGAGTTTATATAGAGGACAGGAAGCGTATTAGTGGATGATAACTCGTACTACCAAGAGAAGTAAACAGGAAAGGGTATGACCATAAAAGGAAGGCACGTTCGAGGTGAGACACGGGCGAGCTCTGAACGTGCAGATAAGAAGTGAGTCAAAGATCGGAATAAGAAGTGAAACACGCAGGGGCACGATCATGCAGCTGCGGATCTAAGTATAAGTCGCATGTGCGACTGCGCACCGAGTCAGAGATCAAGAAAGGTAATCAGGGCAAGGGGGATGCGTCGTGCATCATATCATAGGTTACCGTCCAGACGGTAAGGGCAAGGGGACTGTCCGCAGGATCAGTCAGGTGGTGAAATGGAGCACGGGTATGCTTCGTCAGCAAAAGGATCCGGCCAGATGTATTGGCTTTGCTGAAGCGACAGGTAGAGGGCGAAAGGGAATGCGAGGATGACGAGGATGACAAGGGTGAGGTTGGGGTAAGGGTATGATGCGAGGGCTGATACGAGGAGGATTAGGAGAAAAATAGTAGGGGCCCAAGCGTCTAGATGTTCTTGTAACAAATAATATGAATGACAATCCTCTGTCTCCCCAAACCTCAATGTCTACCTGCCGTATCCCACAGCCTGACATCTTGCCCGTCGATCGTCACATCACATGCAGCACGTGAAATAGTACATGGCATGGCGTCAAAAGCTGCTTCCGCCATGTCGCGGCCCACAATGAGGTTTATGAGTGAGCCTTTTTCTCACTCCACTCTCCCCGCAAAGCATTACGTTACATGGTCGACTTTCATATCCCTATAGAGGCATTGTCTGTTGATCAATTTCAGTGCACACACCTGTTGTGGACCTGCATTCCTTACATCTGAAGGGACTGGCAAATACCGTAATCTCGACCATCATTTCTTGTAGGTTTTTGCCCCTGATCTCCTGAGCCACTTCTTTGGTCATACCACATTGTTTGGTGAGATCTGAAATTGCGGAAAGGTACTCTCCGGTGTGTAGACGGAGCTCCTCAAGGCCGACCATGTCAAACACCTGATAACAGAGGTTACTTGGAACTCCGTCCAATGCAAGATACGGTGGTGAGCGTCGGGCGATATGTGCGCTATTTTTTGGCCGGTGAAGAGGTTTGCGACGGAGTTTTTGCCCGCTCCTATATTTCCAAGATCATTACCATACTATATTAGACTCGTGAACGTTTCTGCAGTCAGTAATATTCGACCCTTGGATAAAATAGCGCTGTATGTACCTGTGCTGTGTCGATTCCATGCTGCATAATGGGCAAGCTATTTTACAGACGCCACAGAACACCACAGAATTACCCCAGAATGATGCTATTTGTGACTGGTATATACAAGGTATATATATATGCGATTTGTGGGATCGATTAAGATCCATCTTTGTACAACACTTCAAGTGAGATTGCGATTGCGGCAAACTGCGAATAAGTAATATATGGGAGTGTCAATGCCCATCACGTTTTGATATGTGTTTGCAAATTGCTAGATGTTGCTATCTAATGCCCCGGCCCTAGTCGTGACAAAGGGTTACAGCACTTTGATCCCAACTGAAAGTGCGAGCTAAATATGTGAACATCTGGCGGCCGCATCCACTAATTCAACAATCCATCTAGTTCATAGATAACTTGGCTTGCACAAGTTATGTTACCTCCAGCGACCACCTGGTTGATGATGCCAGTATACTATAAATCTTGCGGCAACAGACAGTCCAGACACTGAATAAGAGGTGAACGACGAGAGCCTTCAAGGATACACGTGATGACCGGCTGCTTTGAAGGAAATCACGTGAAGTCAGTAAAAGGGAGGATCGGATGCTTCTTTGGTTTTGGTGTTACTTACCTTGACCCAACACATCTGATGACTCCTCTTGAACCCTTTCAATGCTAGTTGCTTGCTTCGTGCATTGCGCGATATCAGCACCAGACGTAATTTTCCGATGAACGCAAAGGGCATTATTGTGGCGTTCTCAACATTGCATGAAGGAATGATGAGAATACTAAATGATATCCTACAAGGCTGTGAGGATTAGACCCGTGGCGGCATTTTGATCTTGCCTTGAAACGAATCATTGTCCAAATACAGGACAGCGGGGTTAGACCGCAGACTAAATCAGCCACGGCATCTGCGTCGATTCTGCGAGTGGAAGTGACTCGTAAATGGGGTCTCCGTCATCGTAAAATTTCCCGCTGTGCACACGAGGAATAGCTTCGAAGGCCGGGGAGAGCGTGAAAAATGATGAGCCTAAGAATGTGGTCTCCTGTATTTATGGTTACTGTGACCTCAATAATCAATTCGCTCAAGATGTGAACTTTGAGCCGCAGCGGAAATGAAAGATGCGTATCACGCGGGTCGGTACTCGTGGACCAAGTGCATCTACTTACCTAAGGTACTGGAACGACGGAGTATTTGATCCTGCGGGATCAACATATGTATTATTATCAGTGTCCGTGAGCACTGAGAGAAGCAGACGGACCATGAGATAACAGATTTGTGCAGGATCACACACTGAGCCGGGTGTTATGGCCAACTCTGGACAAGTTCGCGAGAGAATAGCCGGGAACGCTAGAGTGTAGCCTCTTCATGAGGTTTGTAAGACTTCTGGTCTGCCACATCCATGAGCGCTATGTATTTGCAGGCCGTAGACTCCAGTGTCTTGAGTGATATATGGCTTGCGTACTTTGCTTGCACGACTTCTTGCGATCTTCCAGATGTTCATCGCATTTCAACCAATCTCAAATGGCGAGTATGGCGCAGAGTATCCTTGATTGTCTGTCCCGCGAGCTCTTGTACCAAGGTGAATGACGGAAGTTATAACGACGCAAGGACAAAAAAATTGCAAGTCGTAGATAACAAGCGTTTGGCACTGGAGTATCGCCGTGCTTGGCTGTCGGTCGCGAATGTTTACTCTTGTCTCAATAACAATTATCAAGCATCGAAGTGGACCGAGCCTCCATCTGTACCCTGTGTGCTCGCCATCAACTGGATTCCGTGGTTGTGGCCTTCTCCGCCGCTGATGCACCCTTTCTCCATCTTGAGACCCTCTGTCTCACAAATCAGTTCACGCTGCTTTGTGCAAGGTTTGTCTTCCACGTTCTCTTTCGCGATCATTGATGACTCGTGCTTGAACGCATAGGCATTGTTGATTGCAGCAGCGACCACGACATGAGGGGGAGTGTACGACACGTTTCTGTCAAGACTTTTGGGTTCGAAACTCAACTCGGATAAAGTCAGAAGTACTAGTAAAAGTCGTTAGATCGAGAAGTAATAGCAGCTACAAACTTCTTGACTTCTGTATGTACCATATGCTGCAGGTCTTCAGGTCTTGAAGTTTACGAGACAGACGCGTGAAGCGGCGAGAAGAAGCAGACATGAACCGAGCTCGAACTCGAGAAGATATTGGGTTCGACTTTCTTTTGTTAACCGCCGTAACTTGAAGCTTCATGCTCGGCGATGCTGCATATTTTTAGAGAGCAGGTTTGTGAAGATCCCACTGAGCCGGGTGCTATGGCCACTGCTCTGAGAGTCCGCGAGACCGTGGTAGCCAGGAATAGTACCATTGCGGGGAGTGTGGGCTCTTCATGAAGTTTGAAATAAGTTCGTGGCAAACAGTGACTGAGCTGGCAAATCTCGCGCTACTTACCTTACATACATATTTCCTTCCTCTTCCACTTCGTGACAAAGTCAGTTCAGTCGATATTGACCCTTGTCCCTGGTTGTTCCGGCGGTTTCAGGCGGTCGTCGTACGTATCGCCCGGAGTGAACCGGAGCTTTTGACGTTCCAAGATTTTGGTGGCGCGCTCCAAGGAGGTTAGATGATTGGTGTTCGAACGAGAAATGACATTTATCATTAGAAATCAGACTAAACGAGGCACAAAGGGGTAGAAAATCGCGGAAATAAAGGGGTCGTATAAGCTAGCAGCCATCGGGAGATTATGGGATGAAGTTCCGGCAATGGCTTGTCATTGGTATAAAATCCTCCAAAAACTCGAGTTCCGCATACCGTCCCAACCGCCATCATCTTTTTCGTGTTCGTGATTCGCATCGTAGAGTAAGTCCTTGTCACTGTTACCATCAATGCCAGCCCCATAAGTCTTTCCATGCGGGGTACCCGAACAGAAGGGCTTCCGTCGCCACCACGGATCTTGCTCGGATCATCGTCATCATCATTTATTGTCTTGACTTTTGTTGACCAACTTCATCAGACTCTGTCCACCACAATGGTTCATCCCCACCAGACACCCTACGTTACACCCCACATCTTGCATAAAAATTATGCTCAGGCTTTTGACAATGAATTCCATAGTAACCGTAAGTGCACCCAACTGCTATACCTCCTATTTACTCAATGTTTCAAACAGTCATTGGCCGTGACCTCGAGTATTTCTCGCATGCAGGATTTGACATGGATAGGATCCAGCTGAAGCGCAATGCACCTGTAGCCCAGCTTTATGAAGATGCCATCCGCAATGAGGGCGCAATTATTTCCTCATCCGGCGCACTCATCAACTTCTCTGGTAAGAAGACCGGTAGAAGTCCTAAAGACAAGCGAATCGTCTATGAGGAGACAAGCAAGGATGATATATGGTGGGGCTCCGTGAATATCAAGATGGACGAACGTGAGTTTACTCCGTTAAATACCCGTTCCTTGTCTCAGTAGTTGTTTCTAGACACGTTTGAGATCAACCGCGAGCGTGCCATCGACTATCTGAATACGCGTGACAATGTCTACGTCTTCG
>NW_024542418.1:0-15168 GCF_016758785.1 Suillus bovinus | reverse complement strand
GATCAGTACTTAAGTACGGTACGGGCCTTCATCTTTCGGGTGAGAATTATCGTCTCTAGTTCAAGTCTGACTATCGACGATTCAATTGACATTAAGTAGGAATGGTCCACATATATGTCAATCCAGAAGCATAACCAGCACAAAGGTGTTCACTAGTAGGAGAAGTGACCTCTGTCAGCAAGCTCTCTTAAGATTGGAATGAACTGTACGCGTACCCAATGAACTTCAGGGCAGTGACAGATCCTAAAGCCACATCGGATACCCCCTCTCGAGAATTCATCCGACGAACTTCAACAAACTCCCATTGCGCTTGCATTCCGGCTGGAGTCCCGTCTGCGTTCCATGTCCATAGCGTGATTGAGCCATCGTCATGACCCGTGGCAAGGATATCCAAATGCGAATATTCACGTTCATGGAACGCCAGAGAGGTGATCACCGCGTGTACAGTGTCGAGTCTGGCAATTGGTCTCGCGTTGATTGTGTGCAACGTTAACTGGGAAGCGGAACAAGTAGCGATGTATCCCGTAGACTCGTTGATGGCAGATAGATACACTTCTGCTCTTGAACTTTCATTGTTGTGCCAAATTGAATGGCGGTAAGACCCTCTGTTCAGGTCCCAAACGATAGCGCTCCCGTCCTCGCTGCCACTAACAATAACTGACCATGTACGCGATGCTGCAATACATACCACGCGTCGAGTATGTCCTCTGAGGAGATGGGTCATCGACAGCATTGAAGATGCATGCCTGCGAGACCGTCCCGAAGTTCCAACAAAACCCGGAGGCGTTACTTGAACTCGGTTGACGTGCCAAACTCGTACAATATTATCACCAGAACCCGTTACTAGAGTGTTCTGGTCCGCGAAGGCAGCACACGAAAGTGATACCTGTTCAATGACTTGGGTAACCTGAGAGGACCACGTTAGCACCGGTTCAGATCATCGTCATCAACAAGAAGATTGAATACCTTTCCGTGGGATATCAACCGCAGTGAGCGATCATTCGCGTTCTGATCCCATTCGATTTGTTCATGACTAGTGGAAGGGAGGCCGATCGCTCCGCGAGGAAATGGACGCATACCATTATCAATCAGGTCGACGGAAATACTCGACACAGCAATATCCAGCACGACTACGTCAAACAGTTAAAAGCCTGAAATGAATGGGAAAAAACTAGATACTTGCCTTTGAAAGGCTTCGGATCTCTTGTTAACGCAAGTGCGTCCTCAGGGACACCACGGACTATTGTGACAGGGAGACTCAGTAACCCTTCAAGGTTTCGTGATGGATGTGGCAAGGTGAAAAGCTTCTTGGGGGTCTGCCCGACTGCATTGCTATTAATTGACTGTTTCAGGTGACTCGGACAGGGGCTAACGCACAATTGTGAATGATTCCAACAGTAGCTTGTCGCTCAAGATCGTTGGTAATCTTTTCCAGATCTGTGTACTGCCCATCAACGAAAAGCAAATCCCTGCAGAGAAACCTACCAATTGCGCCTTCGTAACTGAGAGGGTGAAAAACGTTCACCGAATTCACATCTCGTTGCTTGCATCCCCATATGAGATCTATCCAAGCAGGAAGATTCTTGCTGACGTAGTGGCTCTCAAGGACCTGTTTAGACACCAGAATTTAATCGTTTAATCAAAACAACATTCCATCATAAAACTTACACGACGGTGTGTTACGATGAACAGGAGCGGGTCTCCTTTCGCCCACACGGGCAGTTTAACATTGTGAATCCGTTCTCCGGTAGCTTGAGAGATACCGAAGTCGAGATTTGATGAATTCTCGAGGAATCTGAACGTGGTAATCATTGTCAAATCGAACGGGACACAGAAATCAGAAGACTTACTCTGGACAAGTAAAGAATTCGGGTATCAACTCACGCACATCCCCCCGGATGTCATGCGATGCCGAGGAATATGTTCTCCTGATATCACTAAGGTATAAATTATTATACGTTGCCCTGCATACTGGTTCCGACTAAAGACTAACGTGAAAAGCCTATCGGGCAAATCCCAGTCTCCTCCCTGCGGGGATACATAAATGTTTCTCCGCACTAAAAAGAACATACCTGTAGCGTCTTGAACATACTGGTAAATGGCTGCATGCGAATATTGAAGTGACAGACGATCATCGACCTGTACTTGGTGTCAAGAAAAGAAATGGGCATATAAAATAAACTTACGAGCTGAAGTGTGTTCCGTAGTGGAATGGTTCCTCGTCAACACTGCTCAGGTTAGCATAGCGAGTTTCTGCAGCCTCACGACGCTCGGCCGTCAACGCTCCCATAGGCTTTGTGAGGCTAAAATACTGTGTCAACTCAGTCTATGATCTGAGGTAGCATACGAACTCACTCTCTGAACACGTCAGAAGATGAAAGATCCAGCACCTCTGAAACATAATCATTGAGAACCCAAGCTAAAAGTCGCCATCAGGGTCCTTGCGAAGAAGTAATCAAAAATCACTGACGAAAAACGGGGTATTGAGTTGCATCATTTGGGGTACGTCCCGATAGTTGATTGAGAATACTCAAATAACCAAACTAGTTCAAAGTGAGTGTTGAAATAAGAAATGCAAAAATCACACACATTGCTTAGCTCTCTATTCTGCCACTGCTGTTGCGCCAATTGGAGTTCTTTTTCTACTGCGCTAGTGGATGATCTACTTCTCAAAAGCGATCTAGGTATAATATGTCCAGCTGTTGAACTGGAGTCGGACGTCCTCATTTTCAAGGCTATTGACGAGAGCATCTGGGAAGCCGCTTGGCGACGTGACTTATCAAGGAAAATAACCAGCAGTGTGCGGCTATCTTTGAAGAAGATCTCGAACCTGACGATCGGGTTAGTAAAGTGACATGCTGTGAGTGACGCATCTCACCCTACATCCTGGAACAGGAACATCCGGTCAGAGAAGCCTGATACTTGTTCTAATGACCTATCACGGAAGATATTAAGTGTCACAAAAGCTAGAATAGAAAAATGTTCTTCATGTACCATCGTTGAGCCCGCTGCGAGTTCCGAACGTCCACGACACTTCCGGATATAAGGAACAATCCTTCCGGCGCGTTACCTGCGTCGATAACTTCGCCTTCACTATTTTCTACGAGGCCTTCTAACATGTACAGGTGGGTGCGCCCAAAGATCAACATGCCAACTAAGGATCAATGATTGAGACACGCAGTGAGCAAGTCAGCAGTTCGACCGCTTACGAAAAGAATCGACGCCTGATATTCGGCAGACAGTGCTCACAGCCTCAATGACATCTCCAGGCTCGAGTTGATGCCTCACTCTCCTGAGTTTGTCCTCAGTGATCTCTTCAGCGAGCTGATGATCGCCTGGAAATAATGTAAGTCAAAATTGATAAAGCGTTGAAAGTAAAGAACAACCGTCTTCGCCTGTCCATGATGGAACCAAGGTATTTGAAGAAGTAAGTTCTGACTGGGACAGCGACAAATCTGAATCGAAAGCTGACGAAGCTTCTTCGCGACCAGTAGACTTCGAGTCCTGCACAAGCAATTCCAGGAGGCTCTCCATCTTTGTCCTGGCTGATATCATTGTTTTGCCTCTAACAACGAAAAGCTGACTGACCTGACTCTGTGCGGTCCTTCGGTCTCGTCCAATTTCCACACGCGTTTCCCAGCCATATGGGGCCAAATATCGCGTTCGGTCGTTGATGCAGATACATTTTCTTCAAAAGATGCGACTCTACGTCGCTTTTCCTGTCTATATCAACAGTCAATACATCTCAAGACCGCTGAGAATATGGATAGTCAGGTACAAGTCTAATAGAGTTTGCCTGAAGCGTTTGCGCTCCGAAACAAGAATCGTCTTTCGCCATTCTTCAAGACGCGCAGACGCTTTACAGACCGTGTCTGATTGAACAAGCCCGAGTTGTGATCCAGAAGTGTCTACAGGCTCGGCTCGTCCTTTTGACTGAGCATCAGGGCGAACAATATCAAGAATCTGTGCATATAGTCTGAGAGGGCTTCCCATATGACAGAAGGGTGGAATACCTGTTGTTTTTGAGACGTAGATACGTGCTTGCCCATCGCAACAAGTAACCCAAAGTGCGTTAGTTTGACGGATATTTTGGCATCCAACACCCTGGGAGGCTGTGTCATGGGAGAGAATATATTGAGGCCATCAACAAGTAACTGAGCAGTGCTTTGGGACCTGAAGACGCGGCGAAACGATGAACTCGACTCGTGAAGCTTTGTTAAGTCGTCGAGAATCCAGATGATCGCCTCTTTTGAAGGAGCTGCACGAAGAGTAAAATGTAATATCAAGACGGTAGACGGCGGGCCCACCTTCATCAGGCTCAGCATTATTGTTCCCGACTGACAGCCCTTGATATAACGCAAAGAGAAACACGGACAACATTTGAAGGGATCCTGAGTCATCACTGGATCTGTCTCCATTACGTCCAGGCAAAATGTCCAAAGCTGCGTCATGTACACTGCGATCCCAGACTCGAGGTAGCACGGTCTTGAGAATGCTCCAACCACTGGCCAACTCGAAGTTTTTGCTAGATGACATCGAGGCTTTTAGAATGAGTCCAAGTATGCTAATCACTTGGCAGGCAGTATGCGCGGAAGGATGGCTCCCGAGCAACAGTAAACAGATCCGTGGCATAGGGAGGGTACTAGAAAGCCTGGAGCGAAGCGAAGGGATGCGCATCATGGAAACAAGGGCTTCAAGGACTTGCTCGGCTTTATCCCTGGTACTGGATCGTAGCAAGTCTCCACGGGATGTTGTTGATCGAGGTGACGATGAAGACGATCGGGACTCTGGAAAATATTTATTGGATGAAAAAGGTTTGGAGATGAGACAGCCCACCTTCAGAAAGGGTGGCAGCTACATATGAAACGATTGGTTTGATCGCTTCCTCCGCTGTAAATGATGATTGTGCAACAAGCACCAACGTGTTGACAACAAGTGGTATAAATTCTTGTGGGTACCAGGCTGACTGAATGGTGAATAATAACTTGCGCACGATGCCTAGCTTCGACAATCGCATTTTGATGGTGAACTGCCTATACCGGCTGGCACGCAACAGGAAGGCAAAATGTTCGAGATGAGCCCGTTGAATGTCGGCACTGGTTTTTGACCACAGTTCAAAGTCAAGTACCACGGCCTTGTATGCGATGGTGTTGACAACAGTGGATAAACTGATGGAATGTCAGTGCCTTGCATGTTAAGATAGAGGGCAAGCATACTCTGGAGAACGGAAATTTAGACCGAGGAATTCAAACAATGTTTCAAAGCTGGTCATGTTTATGAGATGATTTCGAGCTCTCAGCGTGCTCGCAAGAATATCATAACCATCTATACAAAAATCAACTACAAGCAAAATTTCACATATTCTGTACTCACGTAACCTTTCCATGTCATCAGAGTTTTGCCAACTGTTGCGAAGACAGTCAGAAAAGACGCTCAGTGCTCTGGAAAGTTCATGCGGCGTTTGAGCAAGCGCTACTAGGCGCAGCAATAGTGCCGCCCCGCCAATCTTCCACACAGCAAGATCCAGCGATTGACAGCATACTGTAAATACATTGCCTCGAGTTACAATCTGGTCCTTTTTATCGTGTGGTCGAGGGACGATACGAAATATAATCGATGAATCGCTAATAATCGGGTCTCCGCGAATGGCCTTCTTCAGTTGCGAATTCTCAGGTAGCGATGCACCTTGAGCTGTGATATGCATGTTAAGCGAAGTCGACGCTTCGTACGTTAGGAACCTGATGAGAGTCTGATCTTGGAATGACTCAGAATATCGGGGGCCCAGGTGGTGTATAAATCTCGGGAAGTCGTCATCTACATGCATTGAAGAAATTAAAGTCATTTGCTGATAGAAAATGCTTACCGAGCGCGACCGAAAGCAGGTAGGCAGAAGCCACGCACCAACTAGATCCAACTCCAGCAACATCATCGCCTACTATGAAAGTTGCAGGCGGCGTCTCATCAAACTTTGGATATGCCCATTGCAATGAGTCAGTTGGAACGCCATCAACGAACAAACCTGAAAGACGACAGGTCAAAAAATGACAGGAGCATGTCTGTCTGAAGCACGTACATACGGAAGGATGCGATGATCTATGGTTATGATACACAAGGGTGACGTGAGTCCATCGAGAAGTTGTCAGCTTCGACTTTGGAAGCACTTCAACTTTTTGAACAACGCGTGATCGGAAGGCTAACGCCCCGTTGCTGCCGACAGAGAGAGCCACGGCATCACTGGACCCAAAAGATATGCTGAACAACTTGTGTGGCTCCGAAGGCATCCTTTCAAGCCAAATCCAGGCCTACCCACGATTCAGACGCGATCGCAATCTTGCAGATCAAATAGCCTACCATGAATGTGAACCCATGGGCAGGGAAAGTCTTCATTTCGGTGGATGATATAGCCAGTGCCGAACAGCCATCAAGTGAAAAGTGTTGTGGCCACCTCGACTTCGCACTTGAACGCAGAAGTTCAAGCATATCTTCGTCTACAGTTCCATCTTGCTTCGCAATACACTGCAGCAAATCTCTCGAGTCCTGGGTACTAGCACCCATTTCAAAAAGACGGCGAAGAATTTTTGCTAGGATATGGTGCTCCTTATCGTCATCTCCAGCGCTGCTCGTATTAGCCTTCCACGATTTGAAAAGATGCGGCAAGATGTTTTGCATGCTCAGGACAGCGAGGTTTCTATGCGTGCTATGTGTCAGATGTTCTAGAAGCCGGTAAACAATGAGCCTTAAGGCGCGATCCGTGTTCATGGTTCGCAGAATGAAGTTCCAAAGAATATTGAATGCTCCTGGGAGCTTAATACTGGCTAGACCGGGTGCAAATTCCAGAAAGTGGATATGCATCGCTTCGGTCTCAGGTAATTTTGTTCGTAACGAGCTGAAAAATTCCACAAGGATGAAATCACCGAATGAAAGTGCGAGAAAGCACCCGAGCGTCACATCCGCTGTCACTGCATTCAAGACCAGTGGATCCACAGCATCCGACAGCGAAGAGTAACCGATGAATTCCTTGGTTTTTGAGATTAAGATAGTGTTACAATCAGGTACAAAGAAACGCACCTCAAAGAACTCAAGATTCACTACATGCCCCTTCAAAGTCTCGGAGGCTAACGTAAAAACTGACTTGATACAAGCAACAACATCACGCGTCGATTGGGATTCTCGTCGTCCGATCTTTGTCGACAGTGTAGAGAGCACATGAACCAGCAAGATAAATCCGTCTGAATCGCGAAACGCGTCTTTCGTTTCGGGTACGTCACGAACAAGAATAGCAATTCGCTGCAGGAGCTACAGGATGCGATTATGGGTATCCCATGACCACTGAACATAAAACGATACGGGACTCACAGTTGTCTTCACGACTACTTCCTCAGTTACTTTCAAGGCCTCTATCGTATCTCGCATGGTTTGTTTTGCCACATGTTCACCACTGTTGCTGGGATCTGGAGCACCGCCACTAGTGATGTTAATTGCAGGCAAAGTGGGTGCGAGGTCTTCGTGACTTTGCCAGGGTGCAAGAAGGGACCGAAACATCCCGACAGGTTGAACCTTGCTCGATCAGATTCAAATCTCAATCAGTTAGAACGCGACCTAGAGAATAACGATGGGGAGATGTCGATTAGTGTTGAAGTATGTACATACGAAAGCCAACTTGGCTGGGAAATTGTTATTACATCATTACAGCGGTTGCAATATCATCATAGAAATTCGTTCCGACCAAGTACCAGTGCCAGTATGTGAGACCTATCGATATCTCTGAATATTCATGCACAATGCATGCATAATGATCCTTATATTTCTTTCGAAGGTCTACGTTGCTAAATCGGCGAGTTCGTCTGAATATCAAACGGTATCATCGTACACTACCGCACTGCCAGATCTAGGCATCACTGAGATTAGTATCTATCTCAAATCACAACATCACCGATGTGCTAACATCCATCGTGTCATTTTGAACAGCAAGTCCCTAAATATTGTGATCTGACACGATTCTCTTGCAAATCCAGGTAGCAGATCATGACGCCTCCACATACGATAAGCAAGAACACCCTCCGAGTAGGCTGTGCCGGCGAAAATTGAACCAGCTTGTCTTCTGTAGTGATCTGCAGATCGTCAAGCCGTCACGTTCATCGCAAGTCCCGCATATCATCAAAATCCCTAAATTTCACAGACTGCTCTCGTAGATCGAGTGTACAGAAACCGCAGAAAACATTACATATTCAATCATAAACGACGACCGCTTGATTCCTCTAGATTTCATGGCTGAGCCACACCTACAAAGTGACCAAAATCACCTAATCACGATTCCTTAGTTTATGGGTTCCCACTGGGATTTGATTATTCGATAATTTATGGACTTACGTTAAGACAGCATCAAACCACCATCAACGGAAATCTGCGTGATCAGTTCTTCATATCAGTCGATGTACCCATGGCTTGAATGAACTTACGCATTGTCCTGACACACCAAATACAGCTTAGTTTAGATACAACCCTTGCGGAAAGGGAAACTTGCCTGTGACGAAATGGGCCTCCTTGGAAGCGAGGTATGCAACAACGCTGGCAACATCTTCCGGCTGTCCGACATATCCGACTGCAGAGGTGTCAATCGTCTGCACTGCAATTTAGCAAAGACATGTTATGGTAGTAAACACGAATCTCCTGGTTGCACCTTTTGGAAGTAGTCGACCTTGTCGCCTCGCTTTACAATTTGAGACTTCGACTCAACGACTGTCTGTGATTCAACAGGGACAGAAGGCAAAAACCTGCTTGAAGCACTTACCCATGGGCGTTGCTATAATTCCTGGAGCATAGGAGTTGACCGTAATTTTGTATTGTCCAAGTTGCAGAGCTTGATGCGGAGGTCAGTACGAATGCATGTGCATAAGGTAGTGGCCTTACCAGCCGCTTGCGTTATGCCTCTGACAGCAAATTTACTTGCACTGTACGACATCAAGGGGGACGTGGCTTCATAGTAGTATACACAATATTTTTAGGCGCCACGCTTGACTCAGGGACAACCCCTTACCTTGTATTCCTACCATGGAGCTGGCACCGATAATGCGACCGCCACGTCCCTGTTTCACCATCTGGATTGCGGCGTATTTATAGCACAGGAATGCAGAGGTGGCATTGATTCTCATCATGCGGTCCCAGCCTTCTAGAGTTTCTGTATGAAAGGTGAGTACTAAGCCAGGTGTGGTTCACGATCGATCTACGCACCATTTAAGATATCTACCATGGCACTGATTCCAGCATTTGCGACCATCTGCAGGAGTATGTCGTGAGTCCAACGATCACATATCCCGTGTCGCCACTTACAACGTCCAAGCTCCCTAGAACGTCAACTGCAGTATCAATCATGTTCGTCACCTCGTCCTCTTTACTGACATCGCAAGTCACAATGCATGTTCTAGGACGATAGGAGCTCTCTGAGCCTTCGCCTCGCCGAAGTTCGGTTGCGAAGTCTTCCAGTACCTCTTTCTTCCCGGGGAGATCATTGAGCGCTAAGTCAAAGCCGTCTTGGGCTAATCTGACCGCTATCGCACGACCAATGCCTTGTGCTGCACCGGTTATGAGGGCGACGCCTTTGGATTGAGACATTGCGGATATCGATGAGCAGTCCCATAAGCCATGGTCATTAAATACCTTTGGTAAGTTTCAAGTTCTTATCATAATATCCAGAAACAGCAGAATAAGGTGACGTCGTAATATAACGCATTTGCAAGCGTTCAACGCCACTGTCAGTCAATGATGTTGGGCCCAGCCTGACTCGGAGGCCGAGCCCTCATCATAGGGCCTTGCGCTGGATTATGGTTGGGTAAGGCCCGAGCCCACTGATGACGCCGGTAACCGGGCTCGCTCACTGGCAGGCCAGGTAGTATGGACACACCAGGAAAACTGAGAGATAGCCAGACCGACTTCTATCAGTGCTATGCATGATGGTGGAATGTCAATGATGATACGCTGGGCTTCCCAAGTTGGCAGCGGTGCTGTCAGTATGTTACATATACAGTATCGTGACCTACAACCGATCATTGCAGGGTGTCCATCACAAGCTGCTCAAATATTAGGTGACAATGTACACGTGAGCCTCATGGCCAGGGCCCAGGCTAGTGGTATGCTGACTAATCTACAACGAATATCGGAATATCAGTACTAGTGTTTGACTCTCGTACAACATTTGCCGCGCTATATATGATGTATTGGGGTATTGCAACTTGAACTTAAGGCCGACGTGAAGAGACATGATCCCGCCTTCAAGTTACGGATAATATTCCTTGAATACGTCGCTTATCTATGAGATTTGCAAATTCCCCTCGACCTCCGAGTCATCATTCGGGTGCCTCTCAAAACGTACAGTATTATCAGTTGTTTTGGCTCAACTAGACTGCTTTTGTGCAGTTCTTCCCGACAGGACAGCGCACTCCCTGGACAGAGCATCCCTGACTTCGTTATCAATTGGTAGTCCGCACTCGTTCGTTTTCCCTTGGTTTATTCGGCTCTCATTCCAGTATGTTTGATCCAACTTCATCATTTTTAATTTACCTTCAGTTCTTAATCAGTCAAAGACTGTCAACCCCTACTCCATAGGCATGTGATGTTTGCAGCAGAAACTATGCCTTGGGTCTCAATTACTTAGGTTGATCACTGACCGAGTGTACACAACATTTAGAATCCTTATGTCTTACAGTTGGAGCAAGGAAAAGAGGACGTCCGGCATACTCCAAGATGGCACTCTAGGAACACTGTTCTCTGGATCTTTGACGTGCGGACTTGCAAAATACTAACGCACTGGGGCATGTCAGCAGGACTTTCGAACAGAAGAAGGATAATGACATGAGACGCCGTGATGGGCTCAGACCTAGCCCCATTTGTTTCTTCGTTTAGTACTACAGTGTACGAAGCACTTTTCCAGCCTCTCGGATTGGCCCGAACTTGAAAATGTATCTAGTCCTCGAGATTTGACCGCTTTGTACCGTAGAGTAGCACAAATGCAATCTTTTTACTTGTAGATTAAGGCTATCTCATTAGAATTTTGAAAATCAAGGTGTTGAAAAATTTTCCAACGAAATTTGAAACATGTTGCAAGAAATGGTATTTCTGGGTAACTGAGCAGGTATACGATAGTAAGTATGAATCAGATGATCTACAGAAGCCATCTGCTCGCAATTTGAGCATCCAGCGTGGTCAAAATATCTGTCGCAAACCCAACACGACGGTGGGAGCAGTACTTCTTAACCGCGAAGGCTGCTTGTTGTGTGTCGAGTCCTTTACTGTTCAAACTTCAGCGTTGCACGATTACTCGACAGTAAACATACCAGTAAGCATCCATATAATGCCAAGCTTTGCGGAAAAAACGGTGAATGATCAAAACATCGCACATGTCAAGACATTGTGGAACCAGTGTTTTCGCGGTTGAGAATTTGCCATCAGCGACAATCTCATTGCTTCTTTGCTCGAGCAGCTTTCTTTGCCACAGGAGGCATATGAATGGTCCAGGGGAGATGAACAGGGTCTAGGGAGCATGGGGTAATTTTTTTTCCAACGGGAAAATTTGAAACAAAATGGGAAATTTCGAAAAATTGCTTATTTTTGCTTGTTTCCTTACAGAATTTTCATTGGACATCGAAATTTGTACTATAGAGGTCCCTACGGAGATGGTATCCTAGTGCTTCGTACACTGTAGTACATCGTATTCGTAAGGCGTCCAACTTGCTAAGATAAGACAACGCCTTCGTCGATAGAAATCCAGTGCAGCACAGTGAATTCCTGTTAGGTGGCCACCGGTGTGCAATTACGAATTGCCCTGCCGTCAAACAACCTGCGTGTAGTAAACGACAAAATAAGAGTTCACCTGTAATGAAATAGGCCTCCTTTGATGCCAAATAACTGACAATGCTTGCAATATCTCGGCTAGCCATGATGTTTCGGCCGATTCCCAATCATACACACGAGTATGAAGGGAACCATAAGTAATCACCGATCTTTCCGGCAATAAAATTAGCGCCAGTAATCCTGCCATCGTGGCCCCGAAATATCATCTGTTCTGCGGCATGTTTGTAACAAAGAAAGTCTCTGTGGGCGTTAACGATGAGCGTGCGCTCCCAGTCTTCACAACACCAAGTCATGAGATTGCAGCGCGTACTCAAACACAAACTCTGAGCTTACTTATCAAGGCAGTGTTGGCTCCTGGAATGCTAGAGTTGGCAACCATCTGCGGAAGCATCATAAGCAAGCTTCCTGGAATGAAAGCTTAAGGTCCCACCACATCCAATCCACTCAGCTCTTTCAAGTTTACGGTGTCAGTGATCGTGTTCTTCACTTGTTACATCCGCGATCACGATACACGCTCTGCATCCCAATGCCTCGACTTCACTAGCAACAGCAGTCAGCTACTCACTTTTCGTAGGGAGCCTGTCGTTCAAGACAATGTCGAAGCTATCCCTCGCAAGCCGCAGAGCAGATCCTGTAAAGAGTGCGATCCCTTTTGTAAACAACATGGTTATGGTAGAAGGTGATGGGCTCTGTCGTTCAGCGCAACTCCATGCTACCGCTCCTGTACTTCACGGATCCCTTGTATACTGTCGCTGCTCGCGCGGCAGTGTCGCAGTGTCGTGTGTCGGAGTCGTATACTGATCTATCGCTCGATATTTTACTGATGCCATAGTAGTTCGCCTTCACCCTCGAAGTAGTGGTTGGGTAGGAGCCAGAAGCATTAGGATAGCTAGGTGAAGTACCCTCACCGTCAGGCATTCAACTTGAAGTCAGGGCAGCACCTGTATCAGTCCCGGTTTGGTAGTACGTACCCATATAGTAATACCCAATAACTTGAAACAAACTTGAAAGCTATTATCGTAGCGTCAACCACTTTCTCATAAACACTAGTGCTACTAGTACTGCCGTCAGATCATGGACACGTCGCTCGATAAATAGAATTCGTACTCGCAACCATGAACGGGTTCGAGGTTGAACTTGCGTTCATTGGTGCTCGAAGTGGAGAACCAATGATAAATTTGGGGTTGTGATGATTGGAACACATAGTAAGAATTTCTCGCATTATTAGCTTAGTTGCGGGAGCGGGACATTTACAACTTCTACAGTCAGCATAGGGGCATAGTAGTAATAATACATCGAAAACCAGGCAACAAATCACTATCGAATATGCAGGGAGGGAGGTCGTGCCTCGATCATCATAGCTCAAGATTTCAGTTGTCTTTCTGCATCAGCAAAATCCACCTTTTCCGTCGAATTTCCAGACCATTTGTGCCAAAGTACCTCTCGCTCTCGAAGCTCCATTCATAATTGGCGCGCACCCAGTTTCCCAAGCCATCACAGTACTCCCTAACTTGCGAGTCGATGGGCTCTCCCCATTTTGGAATGGCTGCCGCAGCCTCGAAGTACTTCTTCTCGAGTTTTATATGGCGATCCATCACCCATAACATGGCACCGTTGACATCCGTATCAAGGTCGTGCATGACAATTGTTACTATATTGTGACCGTCATCCCCACGTGCTTGCTCTACATTGTAGGACGTGATATCCTGTAAGATGATGAGTGACATCCGCTATATGTCTGTAGAAAGACACTGACATTGGCGAGAGCGATCATTTCAGTGGATGCCACAACTATATCCTTGATTGTTGGATGCGAAATTACTTCATCTGGGATATCGAGACCCAGCTCCAAGAGGGCGAACATAGGCTGTGCTCCGACCGATCTGCAGCGCACATCGATATAACTTTGGATGTCACGAATGTGATGCTTGTTTCGGTCAATGGCCTGCTGCATTATGCCCTCTAGACATTCATCCAATGCCGCAATCAAGTGCTTCTGCGTTTGACCACTAGCGTAACATATAGTACGTTCCCAGAATCTGCCAATGTGGTACCTAGGTCCTGATGTTGAATATGAGATAGTAAATCACTCACTGGCGAGCAACTTCTCCACCGACCCATTCCCCTTTTGGACGTGGCTTATGAGGGTGACGCATAGCATCCATTATGACGTCCTTTTGTTGACGGACCTCGTCCTCTTTCAAGCCATCTGTATATTCGTCTATGGCAAATGCAAGATTCATGAAATCGCAAGCGATGCGAACGTGTTCTGTATGGATCCGACTCCTCAGTAAGTCATTGACTGGTATACTTATAGAGATCACCTTCACACGCGTTTGGGTTGGATAAACATGTAAGAAGGCCTGACAAAAGCGTGAGTACATCAACAGGCTTATTATAAATAAACCATGTCTTACTGAAATTGCCGCGATCGAAGGCTTGTTGTGCTTTGGGGCTGAATGCCTCAAAGCTTGCAAACCAAGCAGATGATTCAGCACGGACTTGGAAATAGTACTGATTGAGATGACGGGGAAACGGCCATCTTGCGAGTATGTCAGGTATGAAGATTTTCTTCTGAGGTTTATCACATCCATTACTAGCATTGATGGACAACAACCCCCCAGCAATGGGACGATCAAAGGCAGCCATATTGCGCTTATCCATGACCAACTGTGCTCCTAGACCTGACACTAGATGTGCGACCCAGGCAGGGACAGTGTTGAGGATAAAAGTCGCCATGCTGAAAGAACTGTGGTTTGCATCCATGCATGACTAGATTTTATATCTGCATGAGCACTGCTATTCCGGTGAATACGCCTTCGTGCTATCCCTGAAGTGTATCCTCAATTCTCTATCACTAAAAATATCAATGCGAGTATTGTGTCTAAGATCTTATCAGTCGAGATGCGATAGCCGTGCTCAACTCTTTGTACCATTACGCGATCATATTTCGGTTCCCAGAAAGGTTTGGACCCGATATGCCAATGATCCGGAATGATCAATGACAGACACCTGCGATCTTTAATGTTTGAAGCTTGAAGTTTCAGACGTCCGGGTCTTGTAGACACTTTGTTGACAGTAGTCTGCTGACCAGTGATGAGCTACCCAGCGCAGAACTGACTATACAACACTATTCATTCTTCACATAGCGTCTATAATGTTTTGCAAGATACTAATTCATTGAATCTCTCTACGCGCCGACCATGCATGCTTCGAAAACGGAGACGCTCGAACGAAGTCGAAGTTGTCCACGTGACTCATTGATGCGGGATAATTCCAGGCACCTTGCCGTGCCGGGTAACATAGCCTGCCGGAGTTACC
>NW_024542417.1:0-15553 GCF_016758785.1 Suillus bovinus | reverse complement strand
GTCATAGATGACTTGTTCAAGGAAGGGGAATGGGCGGTATTATTGCGTTGGACAGAGAAGGAAACGGTACGGCTTCGTTCTCGCGTAAACTATACACTGACTTGAACTCTGGCTGTAATAGTGGCTCTTCCATTGAACTGCAGTGGCATGTATCGCGGCGTTATTCGTCCTAATGGCGTACCGCTCACGGCTATTTTCTTTGACGAACAACTTACTGAACTCTGAGCTGTGCAAACAAATTGCACCTCAGCTCACATTTATCGCCGGTTGATAATTGTCCCTGATCGCATGGCGGGACTTGGCAACACACATCTCTCTACAGACACATTCATGTAGGACTAGTTGATAATCAGGGCACTCGGAACTAGGTAGACACTAGAATTCACTTCGGACCTCACATGTAAAAGCCAATACATGTGGTTGTGTATCCCTTTTCCTGGACAAGAAACAAGTCACTTTGCCGGAGTGGTTAACGGGATCGCCTGCTATTCATAGCTAAGCGGTTGGGCTTTGCCCGCGAGTGTTCGAATCGCTCAGGTGACGCTTTTTGGTCCATTTCTGCAATCGAGTGTTCCCACGGCGTCTGACATGGACGCGTCCAGTTATTCTCTTTGCCGCAACTCTGCACAAAGTGTGAATGTTTGAACACTGACGCGGACGATGAGCGCGAACAAATATGCAAATCTCCCTGACATTGTGCGTATAATCGCTACTATTCCTGTAATACCTCTGTTTATTGCTTGATGACAGGACACTGCACCAGATGTCTATGAAACGGAGGACGTGTTTCCCTCATCTGAAACCAATGTTCGTGCTCGTCATGTTCCTAAAATGCTACCGACGAACAACTGATCTCTCTCAGAGAGGAGATTCGGATTCTGACGAACCCTCAGGTCCACGGATACGCGCCCAGCGGGGTGCGGATACCTCGAAGAACTCGATGACAGCAACTTGATCAGCGCGGAAGATGCGAGCAAACACTTTCGGAGAGCCGAACGACGTCGTGCGTTGCATTCCTCTTAAACATGTATACTGCGTATCGGATTACCAGTATCTGACTATACCTCAGGCCAGGAATCACGCTTTGCATATCCCCCGTCGCCGACATCCTCACCATCACGTTCGCCATCGCCGAGTAGGCGACCTCTTCTGCGCGCCTGCGAGCACTGCAAGCTGAGCTTGCTGCTCTGGAGGGTGAGGTTGCCGATCCGTCCAATCCTGCACTTAAAGCCGAGGGTGTCGATGCTGGTGAGATGATAAGGGGATTAGTAGACGTGCGCAGACGGCTAGAGAAAGTCCGAATGGGGTGTGAGGGGAGGTTAGTCGGTGTGTCCTTGGCGATGGTGGCAAGGAAGACAGTAAAGAAGACGTGGAACAGCCCAGTGCGGATGGCGAGGCAAAGGAGTCGAAAGTGCAGGGAGTACCGGAAGTTCGGGGCATTGCTGAAATGGACAAACGTGTCGGGGAGTTAGAGAGACTAGTGGGCTCCGTGGGCGCGACTTTGGACGAGGTATGCATTTTTGTATGTGAAGGGGCAGGACATTGTTGACCAGTATTCAGTCTACCCCGATTACTCCACCGCTTTTCTTCCTATGCTCACGCGTTTGAACTCGCAACTGATGCTTTTGACTCAACCACGGCATATTGACTCCATCTCCCGTCGACTGAAACTTCTGTTTGTCTGACCTTGAACGAGTATCTACCGCACAGTCACAAAAGCGCCAATCGCAGCATCCTGGGGTGACATCCATTATTTCTGGCACCAGCAACTCAGGATGCGCTCCTCCCACTGTTAACACGTCTAGCTCCTTCGGCTTCCTCACAGTCCCGCATATTTGACTCGTTTGCGTACCCTCTCTGCGTTGCATGCATCTGCGGGTGAGTTTCAGGAACGATAGCAAGCGCTCGAAGAAGAGCAGCGTAAGACAAGGGATGCCCTTTGAGCTCTCAAAAATGCCGTCGGAGACGTGGAACCAGTTTAGAAGCCAACAAGGGGACCGTTGCACGGGAATGTGCAAGGCTTGGAGGACAGAGTAGACAAAGTTTTGACTCGGCCTCGAGGAGCTCTCAACGTAAGTAACAGTAGACGATCATAATGATACCATTAATGCAATGACGATGGATGTGAGTAAAAGATAATCTTCCCGTGCAACTTCTTTCAATCAATCCAGATTGGTAACCCCACTGTCTGCAATGAAACTCTCTGGCATGCTGCTTGGCTGCAGCTGAAACATTTGGATCTGGAGAGGCACACGATTAGAAGGTGTTGCGTAGAACGGGAGCAGAGCTTACTATGAATGGCCGCCTTGTATCCAGCAATGACACGATGCTGGTGTTCCTCTTCTGAATGTGCATCAAGCTTGTGCTGGATACCAGCAGCCTCCAACACTTCTCTGGCGTGTTGCTTGGCTTCCTCGGATACATTGGGATCTGCACGAATCAGCAAGACGGTGCATCCTCGCAAACAACAGACGTACTAGAAGTTGCTGCTTTATAGCCCCGAAGAACATGCTTCTCATGTGCCTCGGACGCTGCGGACTGAGTAGCCTTTGTCTGCGTTGGCGTGATGGGTTCTGCTGATTGACCCATCTCTTCAAGACGTTTCATGGCGTTCTCCTTGGCCTCTTCCGATACATTAGGGTTGTGGACAGCCGCTTTCAAGCCAGCAACAACGCGCGCTGTGTCTTTGGTGTGTTCTGTGGTTCCTGAAACACAAAGAACTCGTAAGCATCGGAAGGGGACGACTGAAAATGTGGAAAAGATGTACCGGACATGATTTTGTTTGTTGAACAAGTGAGAGAACTGGATTATGGACATCACCCCCTAGGGGACGCTTTATATACTCTACACACTAGAGGGGCGTCATGGACTAGGGGCATCACGGACTGACGTCGGTATGATATCACGTTCACGTGATGTGTGCAATTATTTTTTGGAGGTAACGAAGATTTCCTTAATAATAAATATTGGCGCTCCTCCGCTCGTTGCCGCTCACAGTGAGCGGGCGCTTTTCAGAGTCATCGCGACTCATGCTGACTAAGCGTCTTCCTCATCGCTCAGTTGCACAGCCATCAAGTCTTGATTGTCGTAAACGATCCACAGTTGCTAGTTGATTCATAAGGTCCGTCACCAACTTACTGCTAAGTAACCCCAGGAATACCACTCTATCTCCTTCGAAGCACCTCAAGCACAGCGACCAGTTGCATTCCCATTCTCGCGTTGAAGCTGCAGCCTCCCAATTCCCGATAATGGCTTCTGTTGCATCTTCGAATACCCTCAAATCGCATACATCTCCCTCGAAAGTATGCCTCCCATGCATCACCCAATACAATATTTGACGTTCGCTACCTTAGCCCTCTTCTACTCGGACTTATGATGCAAAGCTCGTTTCACGAGAAATGCACCGCCTCGGGACCCTCGCAGGTCTTAATCCCAGCATTGCCCCCTCATTATCCACAGGTCCTGTTGCACCTCCTCTCGCACTCGCACCATCAACCTCGCCATCCAGTGGCGGTATTGCAATTGCTCCTACAATTCATTCCAGCGCGTCAAGTGTGGGTATGACGGACAAGGACAATCCCTGGCGCACACTACATGTGCATGTCCTTCCCCTGTTCAATGAGGAGCCATTACGCATACCCATGTGCGTTTGTTGCGCGATCACCTGCTCTGCACAGTCTAAGTATATACAGAGAAGACCTCAACGCCCTTGTACGGCGGCATATCCAAACCGTACTAGCTGTATCCCCTTCGAAAACCTTGGCGACTCTCGAAACGGACGCGCGCGAACTCATTGCAGCAGGCATGGTCACTCTCAACGCCAAGCTCTCTAATATTTCAGACGAAATACTACTGGGCCGTGTCACTGAAATCTGGGCCTTTTTCTGGGACCAAATACTCCCATATGTCGAAGGGGTTAGCTCTCTTGCCCCCGATCATGGCTCATGCTTCTGTTCTAAGCTCATATTTTAGGTCTTATTACCATTGCAAACCGATCCTTTACTGACTTCGTTGCATCGTACGCAAAAACAGCATCGGACCTCTTCGCCTACGCGACAAGGCAGTAAACTGAATGGCTCATTAACGCTATCTTCGCTATCTCCGACGATTGATGTTCGCAGCGTTGCTTTATGTGCGTTTCGTGATCGTGTCGTGCTTCCTGTCCATGGCCGTCTACAGAATCTGCTGTCCCCTCCTTTTGGGAAAGACATGCTCGCACGGCTAAGTCCCTTCCGCCAACCGAGATTACAGCAGATGTGTGTACCTCATTAAATCTTAAATCAAATTCCTTGTGATGTCTTCACTAGGTTGTTAGTCCTTACATCTGAGCGGCGCGTCCGCTCTCCCTCTCCACCCCTTTCACTACACGCACCTGTCATGCAGCCTTCGGCAGGCGAGGCAGCAATCGAGTCTCTGCTCCGCCTAGTCTCAAACCAGCAGCGGCTTTCGCATGGACAAGGTCTCGCACCTCGGGCAGCCACACCCAGTTTCCTGTCTGCTGGGCGCCCACGTGATCGACGAGGGCGAATTGGTTCCTCCGGGGCGGCGAGTGTACTTGGCATTGTCGGTGGGTGGGCAACGATGCCCGCACAGACAGATGAACGGCAGGAAGAGGAAGAGGGTGGAGAGACTCCGAAAATTGGGGGGATTGATAAGGGGCTGACAAAGCCGTACCACCAGCGTGGGGGTGGGTGGGGTCTTGGAGCTGGGAACGAAGACATTATCAGACCAGTTGAAGAAGACGACGACGACGAAGCCTTAGACTGGGCACAAGCTCAGGTTAGTGGGAGCTATCCGGCTGAAGCGATTTCAAATTAATTCTGCATCAATGGTTTTAGGCTGCGGTCGAGAGGATGGTAGGGGTAAAACCCATTGAAGGCGTTGCTGATTCACGCAGAAGGGCAACTTAGTTGATGTAACTAAAACATGTCTTCGGTGTTGATTATCTGTGTACTGATACTGTCTATGCCTTGCCATGGGTATGGCCGCTTCTCGTATTTCGTGTTCCTATTTGCCCTAAAGCTGATATTCCGCACGAAGAATACCTAGGAACCTAGAAAGGAGTATTAGTTGAAACTTCATTCGACATAACATTCCTGAGTTTGGTTTATTGTTTTAATCAACTGATCAATCTTGGGAGTGTTGTATTGAATGAAGGCCCATTTCAGCAGCATGCGTTCGCTTCTCATGCACACAGTGACCGGTGGTACAGGTCATTGTTGTTGATATTTATGCACTTGCACTCCTTGAGAGGATGGAGTGCAAGGAAGCGAGTCCTTCATTGATGAAAGGCGACAATCTTTCACTAATTAATGTCCTGATCATAGCCATCTTCCTGTTCAGTATCATCGTGGTACTACCAGTGCTGATCACAAAGCCTTCCTTGAATTGCTTTCAGAGGCAACAAAACATCTTCACACGCCTTCATGTATTCTAGAACTTTATTGTCAACCCACTTCCAAGAGACCCAATTGATGAAGTTATTGAGAATAAGTTTACTGTCACGTTACGAAGTATTTCCTAACATCGACGAAAGGCGGGTCGGGACGGATATCAGTGAAGTTACTACCACAAAACGAGAGGTCAGGGCGGAGGCCTATGTACATCAGACGGGCGTTATTCAATGCTAAAACAGAAGGAAATTAGAGGAACATTTTCGATAATGTCTCGCATCGTATTGATGCAAGTGATCTCAATATGTTGATAGTCCTCGATATCACGCGGAGCAACTGAGCAAATCTGGTGTCCAATCCTCTCAGATGGGCTCGATCATTCGTCTCTGGCATGCTACAAGCATGCTATGCAGTCAAAATGAATGGATCAGACATTCAAAATTCAATATTCAGTTGTGTGAGGCTATATAAATACTGTCCGCGATATATTACTGAAACACAATAAGCTTTCAATATCACCGCCTTTTGGCGTAATGGTAAAGGTGGACATGTACAACAGGCTTGACCAAGTTACAGCCAATAGTCGAGGTCTCGCCAACAGTGGGGTTTCTTTTCAAATTCCTTGTTACCTTGAAACAGAGGAGGTATCACGCAACAAGTGAACGAGCTGCAAGCTCTTCTCCGCTTGCCAACTCTCATACCACGCAGTAACATAATGGAGCAACCCAGAGCGATCTAGCATCATTACAGCAACCACCTGCCGCTGCCACGACATGCACGAGACTTCCAAGTTCCCACAGTCACTGATTCCCGTGACACTGGATCAATCTCGCCTCCTGACATCACCGTAAGACGTGCTAGATGGAGGGCTTGCTTTCTGCTCTCGGCGCCCATTCAGAACATAAAAGGCCAGTAACCATGTCAGTGGTTTGCAATTCGATAAGAAAATAAGGTTTCAGCTAACGAGCAAGGGCTCCCGCAGGAGTTTGCAAGTTTGAAATACATCTCGCTCAACCATCCGTCTTGATGCACTCGACCAGCATGTCCAGCACCTTTTGCCTGGAACTCCGATGGATATGTTAAATCTTTCCTCTGGAGCATGATGTGATCCATTATATCTGCGCCATCGATTGGCCAAAGACAAGCAGATAAAGCAAGTCGTGCCCGCTTATGTGATGTCTACGCGGCTCTGGTTGATTGAAGTGTGCCGAACACCGCTCGATGTGAATTAGTACGTACGTGAGTCGAAATCAAGACATGAAAGGCAGCGGATAACGCACGTTGCCATAGATTTCACCAGCATAATTTCGGTAGGAGTGTTGTAAACTGATTTCTATGACTTTGCAGCTGTGAGCATCAGATGACTGGCTGCCATGTCTAGTAGTGCCGTCAAACAGAGATCAGCAGGTAACGGAGATCCATGTGTCTAACATACATCGATTACAACATTTCTAAAAACATCGGGAAATGCGAATCTTGTTCCAGAGAAGCGATATCAAGGGCCGATGACTGCGTCAGCGAGGGTCTGTAAGTTGGCAGTTATTTTTGATCTTGTTTATTTGATTAGGCCAGATACGGTTTATAACGGTGGCGACGTATATGCGGAGAGACTGTCATGGATTGACAGGCGGCTTAATGTTGAAGGTGATATTTGCCGCAAAGAGTTACAGGATGTCTCCAATCCCCGCCTCTCAAAGAACAAATTGACCCGCTCCGGGGGGGGGGAGCTCTTCGGTATAAACTTCGTGAAAGTAGCATATCAACTTAGGCATGGTTCTTCAATGATGCACTTCGAGGGATCAGCTTCTCGAACGTAGGCGACGGATAGACGAGGTGTAAGCCTTGGTAAAATTAGAAAAACACGAGTTAAGTGGAAGCGTGATAAAGTTGCATTACCTAGTACTTATAACCTGATGTAAAACGCGTGAAAATTGCTTCCTACCCAATGTATGATTCCAAGAGATGCCGAGTATGGTTTCATCGCGGAAGGAGATGTATATCGAGTCGGAGTTGAGCGCACGGGCGGAGTTCAGGAAGTCACTCAGAATTACGTGAGCTATGGGGACGCGCTCTTGCTCTCAGGCTCTTCGAATTCAACTGGGACTCGAGCCATGTGAGCTCATAAATTTTTCTGTCAATGTTGAGTCGGGCACGTTGTAAGTTATAATGTCTTTATTCGCTCAAGTTGGATCTCGCTTGAACTTGTTAGGTACTAATACTAGGATGTGCGACATGACGTGTCTTCCGAGTCCTGCAGGGAGCTTAGTATCGCTGTCAAGTTTGCATGATAGGGCTTTTCGGACCGCCATTTCTTGCTACTTCGGTGAATTTAGAGGTAAGCACTATTCCCAGATGCTGACACCACGGACTCCCACAGATTCCCGTGCGCGTGTTCCTCCATTGTACGGGGCTCAAGTGTTGGAACATTCCCACCACATGATTCCCAGCATTGTCATTCTTGCGACGCCACTGTCGAGATTAAATTAATGCATGTCGCAACCAAAGCCAAGCCTTGATACCGTGTCCAGCAGTCATCAGTTTCAGAGAATTATAAGCTGGCCTGCTATTCCTTGTCAAGGCGGGTTATGTCCACTATGGTATCATCAAATTCGAAGGTGTGGTTTGGTAAGCGAGGAATATCTCGATGGCCTAAAAATGCTTATCGTCATTGCTAGTCACTGGGGCGTCTTCGGGTTTTGGTCGAGCAGTTACCGAAGTCATGCTTCAGAAAGGAGATAATGTTGTTGCGACTTTGCGAAAACCTGCTATGCTAGATGACCTCGCAAATGTGTACCCACAGAATCGGCTTCTCATCTTACCTCTGGACGTCACAGTTCCTTCTGATATCAGTACCGCTTTTCTCAAAGCGCGCGAGACGTTTGGCCGCATTGACGTTGTATTCAACAATGCGGGAATGTGCATAATCGGTGAAGCGGAAGGCATGCCTGATGACGACGCAAAGCTCTTGTTCGATACATTGTTTTGGGGTGCCGCAAATGTCACAAAAGAAGCCGTGACAACATTTAGAGATTTCAACCAACCTCCTGGGGGACGCCTCTTGCAAATGTCATCTCGCACAGTCCTGCGAGTTGTTCCAGGAGTAGCGCATTACGCCGCAGCGTACGTGACGCCTTCTCGCTCATTGTTTTTACTGACATTTGCATAGTAAAGCAGGTATATACAGTTCACATATCCTTGATTCAAAATATTCAATCGTAAACAGCCCTTGAATCTCTTTCGGAAGGGTATGCTGCTGAGTTGGATCCAGAATGGAATATTAAGGTGTGTTCTACGCACGATATTAATTTCAAACTCGAATTCATCATCCACAGATCACTGTTCTTCAGCCCGCTCGTTTCCGTACTGCCGCACCCTGGACCAATGTTCTCGTACCAGTTCATCCTGCGTACTCTGATCCAAATTTACCTTCCAGACAGTACCGCAGCATATATCCAGGAGCTGAACGTTTTTCAGACGGAGACATCTACAAGTTCGCACTGCAGATGTACAGGCTCGTGCAACTAGATGATCCCCCGTTTTATCTCCCGTTGCACAGAACGGCTTTGGAAGCGGTAAAGATCAAGGGCCAAAAGTTGTTACAAGCTGTCGAAGATTACGGTAGTTGGTCAGATGATGTATATCTTGACGAGGAAAATAGCCAGGGGCGAGCATAATTTTGTAAGCTCCTCCATGCGCTAATTTTCGACATGTACAGTTTGCATGAGTCCTTGCAGGATGCTCAATCCTAAGATATTGTTATCGTTTGGGACCCAAGCACCATTGACCCTCGCTAATCCTGTCCTGCACAGGGAAGTGCTTAAACTTTAGCTTTGGTAGACCGAAGCAATTTATGATGAGTCATGTGCTCGAGCAAGCTCAAAATGGGAAATCTAGCGAGCTGACTTCGCGAAGCGGTGTGAAGCGCCCTTCGACTGCAACGATGTGCACTCAATTTCCACTTCGATTCGCTTCAGCTTTACGGCACTAGCTCGGGTCCCAAACAACAACGACGTTCTAGAATTGAGCATCCCAGTTGTCCTGAGGCTGATATTCTCATAGTTGACGTCGCAGCCGATATCTACTATTCACGCTCTATCAGGTGGACGCCGGTGTAACATCCCTCTAATTCTTCATAAGGCTCAGTTTTGTGATTACCATGAGTGCATCCTCATATCCATTTTCCGCAGATTGATTCCAAGCTCAGAGCTTGGAAATACGCCATCAGATAATATTCAACAATGTCCTCCCCGAAAGTTTGGTTTGGTTTATCTGTTTCTACTACTGACCAGGAAACAAAGCTAACAACTTTCTCTGCAGTCACTGGTGCATCGACAGGTTTAGGGCGAAAGGTTGCTGAATACGCTTTGAGCAAAGGGGACAACGTATTCGCCACCCTACGCAAGCTCTCGATGTTGGAAGACCTCACTGCTAAATATCCCTCCTCCCGCCTCGCTGTTTTCCCGCTCGATGTGACAGATACCCCTTCGATTACCGCGGCATTCAATGAGGCCCTCTCGCACTTTAATCGTATCGACATCGTGCTGAACAATGCAGGGTACTATATTGTATCAGAAGCTGAAGGTATACCTCACAAGGCAGCACGAGAGATGTTCGATGTGTTGCTCTGGGGCGCAGAAAATGTCATGCGTGAAGCTATACGATGCTTCAGGGACGTGAATCGTCCAATGGGCGGGCGATTATTGAACGTGTCTTCCCGGACAGCCATGATTCCACAGCCTGGCTCTACACATTATGCTTCAGCGTAAGTTCACATATTTTGCACAGTTTATCCTGTAGGCTGACATTTAAATAATAGCAAAGCTGGTGGGTAGGCTCTCAATTTCATCTTACGGTTTCGAACTCCAACTGGGCATTATTAGCTTTGGAGTGTTTGTCGGAAGGGTATATCAGCGAACTTGACCCAGAGTGGCACATCAAAGTAAGTCGAATGCATTCCGGTGTTGGACAGTAATTTATCTCGACAAAGATCACTCTCATCGAGCCAGCTCTGTTTCGTACATCGGTAGTCCAAAACCGCGTGGAAGAACCTGTTCACCCCGCTTACGCATCCAATGCATCACTCCCTTCGCGCATATTCCGAGATCTATGTCCTCACATCGAGGAGACACATTTTGACGGCGATCCGGCCAAGCTTGCAGAAATGATCTACAAATTGTCTTATTTGGATGAACCCCCAGTGCGCCTCCCTTTGCATAGGGTCTCCTTGGAATCTGCGAGACAGAAGGGGAAACTATTGCTCGAAGCTGCCGAGAAGTGGTCCAGTTGGTCAGACGATATATATCTTCGTAAGTGAACGAGAACTAGTGTCATATGTCAGGATATATCGATTCCAAGTCTATCTACAAGTACTGTTGAGAATGTTTTGTTTTAGGATACACAACATAGTCTGAAGCGCATTAGTATCGGTATATGCCGCTATGTCCTGGGTAACCATATCCTACATTTCGTGTCAGTCCAGGATAGCCCATTGATGTGTTAGTATATGTATTCATGTCGGGCTCGGCACTTCGCGCACGTCTGTTATTATATCTATCATGATGTCTGCTAGATGACCTGTGGCGTCTTCTGGGCAACTGAATGATAGTCGTCGTGCCTGGATGGGCTGACACCGTTGTCACGTTTGGGGTGTTGCTGTATGCTAAAGACGGGTCGTAAATGGGTGGCACATGTACTGGAGATGCCCCTCCATACACAGAAGACCCATTACCATAGGTAGGGTAAACACCTCCGTGCATCTCTGTGATTCCATTCCCGCCCGCCCGAGAGCTCCTAGCACCATATATTGCAGGGTTTACCCCCATGCCCATACCAGGCGAAGTGCCCAAGTAAGGTGAGCCCACAGTTCCACGCATAACAGTTCCGGCTCTAGGGCTATATGCTCCTGTAGCGTCAGATGGGGCTGGCATCGAGAGTCGCCTGTGTCTCTCAATCCTCTGGCCAAAGTATGGGGCTTCATAGTCGATGGCATGTGGGTCAACCCAACCACCCACGCTAGAACCTGTCATCCTGGGCGTTCCGAATCCCGAACCATATGTGCCAACATCCATTCGACTGTTGTACCCCATCCCTGCGCCTACATCACCTCCGACGGGACCCGACAGATTCTATGATAGCATTGTGTCAGTGTGGGGTGCGATAAGTCAACAGCCCATGTAATAGCTGTCCAGAAGATCAAACACACGGATACTAACTTCATCGAATATATGCGATGCAGTCGCTGCTGCAGCTTCGCACGCTGGCATACAACCGTCCGCATCAGCCAGGCCTGAGATGATATACATCTTGATGGCTGGATAACAAATATTGTGGGTCGTGAGGAAGAAGATACTATCGAGAATTGGTACCTTCTGCAATGGCAAGTCCTATATATGCTTCTCGTTGGCGCTCAATTTCTGCGCAGAGAGGCTCATAAAGCACGTTGTTATGGATCCAGACTCGGTATGCTTCGTAGGCCGAGGCATATCCGATTTCCTGGGAAGTCAGCACATTGATTGCACACTGGTGATGTATTTATCTCATTAAATATTAGTAGAGTCGATAGAAAATATGCCTTACAAGACCACCATATACCCATCGATGCCATGTACGAGCCTCATTGATACCTGTACCCACGGGAGTTATGTTGGCACTAGATAATTTGCTATAGACCTGATTGAAGATCGTACTGAGATAGAGTGAGTGTAAGTGACCATGCTTTGGAGTGACTCGGAGATGTGGTTGTTCTTACGGGTCAATGTGTGGTGCGTGTGCTCTGAAATAATCATATCCGCCCCCCTACGCTTGACTAGTGAGTTCCTACGAAAAACATATCAGATGTAGAACTTACAAGAAGGCTGTGGTTGAAACTGAATGGAGGGAGGACGGCCAAATCGTAACTGTTCTCTAAGTCAATAAGATCCACAGCGCTCAGGCAATCGACTTGCTTGGTTGCTTCCCCATCCGTGTAGAGTTGACTGGTAATAAGGATAGGACATAAGTGAAAAGTGCGAATTGTTGCAAAGCAAGGGACGTGCAGCTCCACAGCATACTCGCAGCTATTAAGATGCATTATTGTGAGTGTGACATCACTATTGGTATTGCGTACCAAATTGAAGGTGACCGTGGAGCCGCACTATCATGATGGTACTTGATCTTGTGGAGCACTTGGAGATTTAACTTAGAGTCAGTTCGGCAACCCTCCGATACAAAAATAGACTAAATATGATGAACTTCGTGAATTTTTTTCCAAGTCATCATAGTTTTGCAAAAATAGATAACTTAGCGGATTAGAGAATCTTTTTTACTGCCCTACTAACACCTGAGACATTGCCAGATTGACTGGGGGATAATATGCGGAACATATTTGCGAAATATCTTACATCTATTGTTCACTGGATGACTATCCGTAGGCCTGAATAATGCGGAGTAGAATATAGGGATCCTCACACCTGGGAGCTTACGGTTTATGCTTATCCGTGCTTACTATGCTTACACCCCCCAGTTGCGCAGCCACCGTAGATTATGTAATACAATAGTAGTGCCACTCATCGATCAGTAGCAGTGTAGTATAACTTCCTATGGCACGAATTTCTCTCCATGAGCAGTATCTGCATGCATATATGTTGTCCATGGTTCTCCATACCCTGGCAAATCCAGAACTGAATCTGAAGCTGGATAGTACTTACCTCCTTCTTGTCCCACTTCCTGAGCAAAACAAGCCTATTCTCATCTTTCTCGACCTCTGACAGCAAGGTCCATGTCATATTCTCGGACCAGTGGACATCAGGAATAGGAGGGGGTGGCAGAAGCTTCTTTCTCATGGCATTAACACTGGCAGAGGGGGCACTGGAGAGCACTTAGCTGACACAGCAGCGCATGTGACTTATTTTGGTTTGTTTACACCCACGTACAAATTGGATAGTATTGGGGGGTGTGAGCATAAGCATGGATAAGCATAAACCATAAGCTCCCAGGTGTGAGGATCCCTAATATAATAGAATAAAAATTACATTTAAGGCAATGCTGCTGTGATGCCGCTGTTCATTTAGGATGAAATTCCTACACATTATTTTCTTTACCCTCTTACAAACTCTAAATCTGTAGGGGGGGGGGCCCAGATTATAATAGATGATTATATCCGTTTTAGGCCACTAACACCTTGTTGGCTCATTCCACAACTTTGAAATATATACAGGTACCACTATGACCAATCCTTAGGCTCCTTTGTTGAAGTTTTAAGATTAACAGGAGGAGACTGCACAGTCATGTACTGCTGCAACCGCTGACCTGCACCAAAGTGGTCCAGTGCATGACCGTGCGGTGTTAGTGAATATTTTTCGGGAATTTTGCATGGAATGAATTTTGTGTTATTTGGCTCGAAGATGACTCAGCTAGATTCTCACGCATCTGAAGCTTCCATGAAAAATACTTTCTGCGTATGTTTGTTTGCGGGAACTTCCAGGAAACTTTAAATACATGTGTTACCCGGTTTTGCTTTATAACATATGCTACGTCTCTAAATAACACCAAATACAAACAAGTTTCAACATATTATGTAAACCATGTTCTCTTACCACAGTCAGCTGATCTATGACTAAGCCTGACAAATCATGTTCACCTACGTACGATTCACATGGGTATTATGATCTATGACAAATAATGTAGTATATCTAGATATGTGAGAAAACAAAAATTGAATATACCTAGGTACGTGGGAGTAAATTAGCACAGCCACATAGATTCGTCTATATAAGGACCTCTGTTTTGGCCTGAAATGCAATCAATCAGACTCCCAGAGTCACCCTTAATAAAATTGCGAGTGAGGTTTGTGTGTGATCAGCATCAGCAACAACCATGAAGAGTTGTTCAATATTATCAGATACATTGATGAGACAGTAGGAGCCATTGAGCTCACTGTGCTCAACAACCTGCAAGGCCTGGTTATTTGTTTTGAGAAATCTCTTGTTTTTCTGAGTGTTTGTGTTTGTGTGCATGTGTCTCTGTCTCTATCTCTCTATCTGTTTCTCTAGGATTGGGATCTATTTCATTTTGTCTGGGATCTATTTCTTTTATCTCTGTTTCTCTAGGATTGGGATCTATTTCTTTTTGATTGGAATCTATTTCTTTTTGTCTGGGATCTATTTCCTTATCTCTGTTTCACTAGTCTGGGTTCTGTTTCACTCTATCTGTTTCTTTAGCTCGGGATCTGTTTCACTCTATCTGTTTCACTCTCTCTACCCATTGAAGGCTAACAGTCTGAGTGCTCGTTTATTGTTGTGTCACTAACATATTATAGATTTTAGCGAATATATACTGAGTGTTTGTTTCTTGCTGCTGATACTAACATACTCTTGATTGTAGCGAATACATTCGAGCCTTATCTTTGGATTCTTCGTGTTGTCTCTACGTCCGCTAAAGGCTCAGAGTAGCTTAGTGGGGAGACTTCAGAAGTTGATTATTGTCCGCTTGACCTCACACATCTGAGTAGTATACTGAGCCAGGATTGTTATTTGTCAGATAGGCTTTAGCTATTGAATAGGGGACTTGATATTGAAATCCAAGGACGTCCATTTCTGATTCTGTTTAATACTCATTGTGAGTTCCTTGGCAGCAGATTCAATATTAGGCTAAGAGTTCTACAGAAGCTTTTGACAAGTCTTGACCTTTGATCCTACCTGTTTGCGCTGTGGGAGTGACCAATACATCTTCGCACAATTGTTTCATAGTAAGTTTAGAATATAGCACCATTGATTGTGCCTAGTCTTAGTTCTCATTTCTGTTTCTTGTTTCTTTTAGTCAACACCATACCGCTGGGTTGACTAGTGTTTTCTATACTGATATCATAGAGTACCTTTGTCTGACTGTAGCTTGGATATACTGACAGGCCACCCACGAACGACCACATTATCAGTCATTGGTATTTGTCTGAATCACTGACCATGGAGATATTTGATTTTGTAGGTGTTCATCTATAAATCATCTATCTAAGAAGACACCGCACAGGTTCAATGCCGTCTTTGCTCTCCCTAGTAATGAACACCGTCCATCCCTTAAGCTCTGGTAAAATTTTGTTTTCTTAAACACTTTGACTTGTTATGTGTACTAACGTTATTCTGACTACTTTCTGCCAAATTTCAGGCTCACCCTTACATATGCCAGCT
>NW_024542416.1:0-15587 GCF_016758785.1 Suillus bovinus | reverse complement strand
GACCGGCGAAGCTGGACCCTCATTTTCTCGGTACCTTCTTGAGAACCAGCCTTCGCACAAGCTTTCGGACGAAGAAATGGCCTATCTCGCCGGTTCGCTCTTTGGCGCCGGTTCAGACACGACTGCTGTCGCTATTATGGTCGTCGTCATGGCTGCTGCATGCTATCCCAAGGCGCAGGAGAAAGTTCAAGAGGAACTGGATACCGTCGTTGGTCGTGACAGGGGTAAGTCAACATGTGAGCTTCATCTGAGTAAACGAATCTAAACCTGGTTTTCATAGCTCCCACGTTGGACGACTACGATTCCCTTCCTCAGGTAGAGGCGTTCATGCTGGAATGTCTTCGCTGGAGGCCCGTGACAACCCTTGGATTCGCCCACCGTGCCTTGACCGACATCGTATACGTACGTTTCCAATGCTTTGGCGTGATTCCTCAATTGATTCGCTGGTCGAGCAGAATGGCATGTGTATACCAGAAGGCGCAATCGTATTTGGCAACCACTGGTACCGAACGATGTACATTCTAGGCAAGATGCGTGTGCTGATCATCATCTTTTGACAGGGCTATCTCGCGCGACCCGAAGGTCTATCCCAACCCTGACAAATTCGATCCCGAGAGATGGCTCGACGGCGAAGGCAAAATCCGGGAAGACCTCAAGTTCCCTTCATACGGTTTCGGACGCAGGTATGCCTTTTTTGCCTGCCACGACGTCGTACCTTGGTACTGACCGAACAACGCGCAGAATCTGCCCTGGTAGACACATCGCGAATCGTTCGATCTTTATCAACCTCGTGCTCCTCTTGTGGTCGTTTAAGCTCTCGGAAGACCCGGAGAAGCCTATTGACCAATCGGGCTTTGTGGATGGCGTGATTGCGCACCCAAAACCATTCGCTGTGCGTTTCCAGCCGCGGCTTGGAGATGAGGCGTCGTTGAGGGCCGTGATGGCCAGGTATGGAGAGGGGTTGTAGGATCTTGGGCATGTGTGTGTATGACTCTGAGCTTGGGATTGGATAATGTATTGGTGCTGAGGGCTGGTATTTTGGCACGAGTGCCCTACGGCACAAATAATATCAGGACATTGTTGTTAGTGTCTGAAATAGATGTTGCATGGTCTTCGGTCCACTTAAGACTGGTATTGTCGACTTCAAGAATTCTTTTGTCGAGACCGAAGCTGATTCTTCCATTTCCAATCATCATATTTGAAATCTCATTCTAATTAAGCCAAAATCTAGAAATAATTAATTTGGTAGTCAACCAAAGGTAGATCCCCCATGTGCTGCTCTATCCGCGGCGGGGTATAGGTTCACATGACCTCGTGTTCTTTGGATATCTTCGCGAGCTCGTCCCTTGCCGTCTTGTACATGATCCGATTAAACGCTTCCGCATTCTGATCACTGTACACCAAAAGTCAGTATGTAAAATCGAGCCCTCAACAAAAACTTGGGGACGTACTCATCAAAGTCAGCTTCAACAGATGAACCAGGGGCCACCAGGGCCACCTTCTCATAATCTTCTCCATAATCCGAGGCCCACTAGAGGAGGGATCAAATATCTGCCGCAGCGAGACAAAACCACACGAGACGTACCTTGGAAAACAGCCCCATCTTCCACGCGTTCCGTACGGCGTTCGCGTTATCCGTAAAGCAGATGTATTCATACAACGTCTGCACCTTCATCCAAGTCCACGCAGCCTGCGGCACCCCAAGCTCCTCCGTCCGACACGCGCGACACGCAGCTAGATTAGAAAAAAGCCTCGCGAACGCCTTGGCTACAAAGCTTATATGCGCAGGATCGAAGTCGCACTCCAGCCACGAAGGACCAAACTCGACCATCTGGATCGAGGGAGATGGGAGGCTGTGGTTTGCTTCTGGAATGGTTTCCTCGTATGCGTTCACAGCCTGCATGCACGCATCGACGCTGGCTTTCGTAGATGCATCGAGACACAACCCGAGCGCTTTTAGGTGGCGACAGTAGCGCGCATAGTGCACCAGGGACGTGATGCTAGCTGGAGGTTTGTACGTCTGGACGACGCGCTGGACGATCGATGATAGGTATAGTAATCGTACGGAGCGCCATGTCTGTGCGATGCGCATGTGGTCTTCGTCTGTGAGATAGAGCGGGACGCCGAGACAGGCTGAAAAGATCTCGAGATTACGGAATTGCAGGGCGGGCTCGATGGCGTGTATGTCTAGTATGAATTGGCGAGTGTCGATTCCTGAATCAGCATCCCAGTGAGCAAGATCGCTGTTTGAGAATACGGAAGTTATTATAATCTTCTGCAATGATTCCTTGGACACAGCTGCAACAACACCTAAGAGGACTAGTGCGATATCGGCATTGGTGTAAATACCGTGCATCCGTAGAATCGCAGATTGGATGGCACGATTGGCTGGGAATACGGAGAATATGCGGCTGATGATATCGGGAGACCCATCAAACGTGACGTTCTTCAGCGAGCTGAAGGTCTCTGGCGCGAAGGAAGAGAGGTGGGGAATTTCTTCGAAAGGTTTCTCGCAAGTCTGAATGGTCAGGTCCTCCAGCCTGCGAAGCTGTGATGTTAGCTCGAGGACTTGTGGCAAGGAAGCAGCAGTTATGTAGAATGCTGCATGCGTCAGACTTTGAAGACATGCCACATCCATATGATCTTGACCTGGGGTCTTGACGAGTGGCAATAACGGCAGTGCTTCGTACAAATCGACTGCAGAGAAGTGTACGAGCTTGGGCGCACGCTGAAAAATAGTCATGTACACCGACTTGATGAGATCGTCAAGGTCTAGCGGGCGATCGAAAACATATAGAGCTTCGTCAAAAGAGAGTGAAATGTCGGTCAATTCGGGTGTGATGAGCGCTGGGAGAAGACGAAGGCCAGCCTCGGACGATATGCGAAGCTGGAGGACATCTACGCGAGGAGTTAAGACGAGATTGTGCTCGACAATATCATTTATTAAATTGCGAGGGATGGGCTCGTGTGGCTCCGAAAAGGACAGAGTGCGCACGCGGTTGGATATTGAGGCATAACATTGGCGCTCTGACGACTTCAGGTCCCCAAGAACCTGCAGGAAAATCAGTAAACTAAAGGCGGCTAGCGCTGATAAGACGACCTTTGAAAGCCGACCATGCTCTTCGTTGATTTCAAGAGGAAGCAGCCGAAGAAGCGGGAGCAGGCTGTCAAGATTTTTCCAAAGGAAATCTAATGCAGGATCTCGGAAAGTCTTGCAGACTTGAGAGACCCTGGCCATGTCCTTGATGCCCCGGCGGAGATTGAGTCCCTGGTCATCATTGTACACCTCGCGGAGAATGTGCGTGAGTAACTCGGTGATTGTGAGGGCGCGATGCATTCGGGTACATGACTGTAAAGGTCAGCATCTGAACGGTTCAAATCCTCATAAAGCGCAACTCGGAGTCGCTATCTGGTTGATATGGTGTTCCACTTGACTGACAGATTATGCCAAGCATCACGTGAGACTTTGTACGTACCTTGTTCGCCTCGATCAACAAGTGAAACATTGACCATATTCCTGATCATGAAAAACACTTGTTCCAAAGCGCGACAACCGATTATCGATTTAAATCCATATATACCGCGCCAAGAAAACTGGTTATATATGCCGCTCCAAGAAGACCGGATATATTCGATGTCGAGAACGGCGCCAAGGAGTGTATGATTGGAGGATAGGAGGATTTCGGACGATTCGATGAGGGCATCGACTTTCCTCCACCATGATGATGAGCCAAAACTAGCGGACCCTTGATGTTTTATTATGATAACTTTCTTGGTGGTTTAGTTCCTTGCCTTCGATCTCATCTGATCCGCCCCTAACGCAAGTACTGCGGCTATTCGGTTTGGCCCAGGCTAAGCCAGAAGGAAAGAACACAATAGATGTTACTGACAAGAGGCCGAACACGGGTTACAGTAGCCGGCAGAAGTTTTGGGAGATGCGGGGAACCGATCGTGTTTGACAAGTGCACTTCTACTACTGTTCGGAGCTGGGGATGGTCGTTTCAGAAGCGAGTTACGCAGATACATGTGTCGAGGTCAATCATGATCAGGTTCCCAAGAAAAGAAAGCCAAATTTGATTGATACATTAGAATAGAGAGCAAATGCTGTCTTTCGACATAGATGGGATACATAGCATCCTCGAGATTGAAGATTCCAGATTCGTTAGCTAATTGAATTATAAACATAACGATACGCCTGAGGATGGTCGTCCTGGCTTGACCCAGGAAGGAGGCGTGTGACCTCACTATTCACAGAAGTCACCTGCGTAGGTTCGATAGTGGATGTCCTACTTCTTTCTCGTTCAAAAATGCTAGAGAGAAGGGATCATGATCCAGCCTAAATAGCGAGATAGAGACTTACTCTCTCATGACAGTAGTATTAATCATTCGCTCAGCATGCCGCTTACTCTGATTGTCCTCGTACTGATCAGTTTCATCGACGATCTCCTCTGAAATGATTTCCTGGGAGAAACGTCATGACATATACTTAGGAAAGCTAATGAATACCATACCTCGATGACATCTAGACCAAACATAAAAACTGTCAGGCAACGATAAGTGCACATGACTGGTTTTACCTTCCAGAGTGATTACACCGATCGCGCCACCGGGTGAACCAGGTGTTCGACTGATCAACAATAAATGCGCACGCCCTGTCTGACTATAAAATCACTTCCACTGTCACCTGACTTGCATGAGTAAAAGTGTGCAGTGACAGCGTACAAATAGTCGAGTGCCTGGAAGCAGTTGATTGATGGCAGAGCCTCAGGCAAGATGGTCAAGGGAAAGTGCGAGACTGGAAGTGCTCGTGCTGGGTCGTACATCAGCAACTGTCACTCAAATGTCAACAAGCTCAAAAAAAGTACGGCTTCAGATATACCTTCTTGATCAAAAGGAGGCCCTCAAATGCGAGCAGATTTCCTGGTTTGTGCACGGGAAATCGAGAGTAGCCGCTAGTGAGGCTGAAGAGGTGTGAGTGCAGTCCTGCGAAGACAAAGGTAGTGATCTGAATACATTGCGTCAATAGTGGAGTGGTCCAGAATCGTATCCGAGCTCAACATGACAACATCCTGCAACGATGAACACCCGCCATAAGTGCTGAGACCACCAAAAGGAAGTATCAGAAATACTGACACATATAGGAGTCATGATCATCTCCACGTTCTTACTGCTGAGCTCCAGGACGCCATTGAGAATGCCAATCTCATCATCGCGCAAGGGTTCTTCGCCAGTACGGTGGAATTGAAGAAAGGATTTAAGTTCAGCTTTCTTGTAGGTGTGCGTATCGTGAACTCCTAAGGCACGGTCGAGAATTTTTGCAATTGGATATGCGATGGGTGCTGTGCCCAGGCAGAGGTCACTTACAGACTCCCAGTAGTCAAAAACTGTGTGCATACCAAGGAGATACATCAAAAAAAGAACAAACGGCGCACATCGTGCGCCGATAGCGAGACCGTGTCTCACGCAAAGTGCTTGAGGTATAACCCTTTTGGTAAGTAGGTCAAAAAAGACTCCACAGTGCACGAAACATTGTACTTACTCTCTGTCCGTCAAGAAAGTAAAGATTTTATCAATTGTTTCATGGTGCTCAGTACGAATGGCGCGCGCACCCAAATATAACTGAAGACGGTCCGATCAGTTGGACTTGATGCGTGCGTGAATTTCGCTACTTACCGATAGCAGTCGTTGATATTACTATAGCGAGTAAGCCTCCTCCAATCTGATTGTTGATAAGCCTATCTACCCTGGACCAAAAACAGGGTTATATGCTGAGCATGTGCTCACCGCGCTGTCAAGAAAGATTGGCAAGCTCTCATTGATGATCTAAAACGCAATCCTTCATTACGCAAAATTATATATAAGCAATGATACGAACCACATTACTGAGAAGAAGCACCTTGAACGAGCTTGAGAATGAGAAAAATAGAGAGCAAGTATGAACTCACCACCAACACCCAGTGGCGACCGTTTTGCATGAGGTTCAACACTGACTATCGTCAACTGAAAGTTGGGTGACATCTGTCAGATACTGCACACACCAATCTGTGCATCTGTCCGCTCCGTCTTTTCTTCTGATGAGGTGGCCAACACACGAAGATGAAGTTCGTCGAGCCCCATGAGACCAATTGATAATCTGTTAAGATCAATTAGAACAACATCTGCTGGACTCAATGTGCAACCCACCCAGCGAAGATGCCCCCCGCAAGAACCAGAAGTGCGCTGGTGGCCATTTTCCACCAAAATTCAAACGAATCAGGCGAATCCTTGGTAGGGATCTTGGGGATGAACATGGCACACCGAAATCACTAGGATAGTGTGTAGATGGATGATCGTAAACTTTGACTTATAACGGTGAGCCTAGATTGCGCCCTTTATGCTATGGACCGTATGCCGCGGACATTCCAGAATTCTGAACCGAACATCTGACGCCGTTGTGTTGTTTCTATAGCTTTTATGTAAACTCGTGCCAAGTATTCGGGGCCATTTGCAACAGGTCTGCTGTCGCAACATGAAGCTAGGCTGTGAGCTGAGGGCTCTTTTTATGTTAATCTTATAGTATTTATCGATATGGTAGAAAAATTGGACACTCACCAATTGTGTCGAAGTCTTTTTTCCAACGGTCTGCCGCATGAGTGACTGATCATAAGATGACTGGTAAGCCGCAGATATTATCATATATGCCGATATATGATCACATATAGAAAAAGATTTCGTTATATCGAAATCTGGTAGCCATGTATGACGTCGGAAACCACCGTAATCGACGTAAAGCACGGGGACTCACCAATTCTTTGATGATATCACTCGTAATTGATTCTCTTGGCCTCGGAGAATTCAAGATATGAAAAATCCATTGTAGTGAAAGAATAGAAGAGCGTTTCTTAATGGATTGGCTTGGCTCGCCAAAATGTATTTCCATTGGGCATGCAGCTATGGAGTCGCGCACAGCGCACGCGAGCGTCGCGAAATTCTGCATAGCACATCTGTGACCTGTTCCGAAAGAATATTAGTGTCCCTCATCGGCGCCACGACTCGCATCGACAGGTGAGATATGCATTGTATGAGATAATAATGCGGCATGACCTCAATGCGTGCTGTCCGTTGAAAGATAAGAGTAGTGACTGTTTCCAGGACGAGTTCAACCGGTGTAGAGAAACATGTACCGTGCCAGAGCCTGCTACTATGCATGAAAGAAATGAAAGTTTTCCCAGTCGCTGCCAGGCTAGGACTTCCCTCAGAAAAATGCCGGCTTCTTCCGCTCATCCATAACTCCGATGCTCATCTCTGGTGGCCGCCCAAGTCTCGAATCGATGATCCAGCGCTTTCGCCCACTCTGCACTTTTGTAGTCCCGTCCAAAAGTATTTACACAAGCGCTATACATACTCGTCTGCGCAGTTACTCAAGAACTTGAATTATTATTGAATATCAAATTAACCGAGATGCAGCCGAAGAGATCGTGCACGTGATAAATCCTTCCCTCGCACTGATCGACACTAATCATTGCCAAACACTTTTTTCATGCCAAAAACTGCGACGAGAAGTGGGTATTACGATGAAAACATGGACGTCACAGGAGTAGACGAGGAACGGGAAGTTGATGAACTATTGGAGGACAGGACAGACACAGTCACAGATAACCAAGAGCTGATGGCAAAACTTCACGAGGCCTGGCAAATGATATGGCCGCTGCATGTCATCATAGAATGGGTTGAAAAACAGCCTCCGGTATGCCCTCCCTAAGAACTTATATATCTTCAACTCACAGCTCATCTCTATTGTGCAGTGTGCAGCGTGTGTGTCACAATCACGCAAATGCTACCCTTCATCGCAAAAGGGTTCGTTGCGTTGTGTGCCATGCGCACGTTCAAGGGCCAAACCGTGTCCACGAAAACGCCAGTTTCAAATTGAAAAATCGGCTGAAGTGCTTCAGCTGACGATTGAACAGGTTGAGCGGCTCGCACAGCAGGCGGACGCCTCCCCTGTCAAATTGCCAGTTTCCAACAAGCTATGGAGGAGTACCACCGAAAAAAACCTTCGTCGTATTGCACGCAAGTCCTTACCTGGGGGTGCGCACGCCAAGAATAATGAAGATCTGGATGCCTCGCAAATTATTTCTGCCCCTGCCCCGAATCTCGAACCTCTTTCCCCAGCCCACTCTTCTACCGTTCAAAATCCATCGCGACTATCCCAGAACGCTCCTACCAACTTAACAATAAGACTTCCATCTGCCGGCCAGGGTGCATATGAACAACGAACCCACCTGGTGGAGCCCGATCCAACACCTGAAGCTCCTATTCATCATTCGCCTGTCATTCCTCAAGACTCTCACGTCGCTATTCAGGATGTGTCACCCAACGAACGTGCGCTCAGTATTCTTTCTTCACCACCCTCCTCCGTAGCAGACGGCCCGCCATCACTTGATGTGGATGATCCATCTATCGGAGATGTCCAGCCTCAACCACTAGTGTTTCAAAATGGTAATCCAGCACCCACAGTTCTTACACTTGCTGGAATCGACGCTGAAATCGAAGAGGAATTCGATGAGATCCCGGTTGTTTTTGCAAGCGAATTGGATCGCGCTGAAGAGGAGATTGCACGACTTAAGTCTGCCTTGGAAGCACAGGAGAAGGAAGTCGCAAGGCTCCAACGTAATCTCAAACGACGAGACGAGCAACTCGAGGACATTCGCGAAGAACTTGACGAAGTCATTCATCTCCCTACTCCTCGCGCAACGCCAGCCTCAGAACATGAAAATAGTATGCGAAAGTATACCGCCTGTCAGTATGTTGCACGGACTCTGAGAGCCCTGCGCGTAGATGCTGAAACGGAGGAGGAACGAGAAGCTCTGTTATTAAAGGCAGAGCGCCATCTTGGCAGACTCGCTAATGTGGAGATGGAAGGCATATGGGATCCCAAGGCCGATGCAGACGCGCTCTTCATGGGTCTTGTCAATGGGTCTTCTGCGAGAGCTGCGAGACACATGCAAAGAGGAACGGCTAATCCTACTCCAGCCAAGATTTCTACGTCTGCATCCACGATTTCCCAGCAACGCCCGACTAAACGGAGACGACAGGGAGACTCGGATTAGCTGTGATATTATTTGATATCAGTGCAAGAGCGGTCATCCAGACCCATGTTTTGATGCGTGTACGATGTTGTACAATTGCGCACGTACAACATACGCATGTGATAGCAGATATTTAGCTTGAGTGTTGTACGAAAGTGTTGTTCGTCATGTTACTGATGATGATGTACGACCAGCTCTCTACAGTTGCAACCTGAACCTTGACGTCGACATATGATTTGGAGGGATCGGGCTCGCTAACTTTGTATCTTGTTCATACTCCAGTGTGTTTTCAGTGACCACCGCACCACTCATCGACAGGTATATACTTATGGCAAACCAATTTTGAAATTGCCGTCCTGACATATGTACAAATACCCTAGGTGCCAATCAAAACATTGTGAATGGGTACTATCATGTTCCACTTGTGCCTTACATATTCTAGTCTACTCTCTGCACTGCCTTATCTGTGATCCTGTGTGACTGCTTGCTCTGAATCCGACTCTGTCCGCTTAGCTGCTGCCGGCCTTCCATCTTCCTGCCGCTGGGACAACTTGGACCATGGCTTTGATTGAAGTTAGTTCAAGTTTATAGCTGTGAGCTGCTTCTCTAAGAAATTGCAGAGGCCCTGGTCATGATGCACATCAGGAAATTCTCACATTCCTTAATCTCCTTAATCAGCTTAACCTACTTATCTCAAAACTTGTTTGCTCTCTCTCACATTATTTACCTGGCATATTTCATATTTCTCTAGTGTGAAGCATAATAAAACATATATATCAATATACCTCAACATTTCCTTTCTGAATATATTCAAGTTGAAATGTTGGACAAGTAGATCCACCTTTCAACAAGACACTTAAGTGTATTAAGTCTGCTTAAGGACAAATAAAGTAATATGAGAATTTCCTGATGCACAAGGCCCAGCAGAATCAGGCCATATAGTGGTTTTGACATATCAAAAGTCTATCCCCGACTCCCACAATTAGTGGGAGAGGGTTTGGTGCGACGCAAACACGTCGTTTCCCTCACAAAAAAACTGTTGCTTACGTGTTGTTGATGACACCTAAGTGAGACATTTGCATCCAACATAAAGTTCAGTGGTCTGGCTGCACTTCAAATTTTATCTTTTGCTTCCCATCATTATCACCTTCATTTGTGTACACTGGTGGGTTCCTTCTCTGCTTTTATTTTGGTTTGCCGTGCATCTCATTATCTGCCGCAGATGTTTATAACCAAGCAGCCATCTGTTGTGGCGCGTGTTCTTGACTATAATGATTGTCCACCCCACTCTACCCTTAATGATTTCGCCATGTACCCTCTCTATTATGATGCTTTGTATTATCCCCTGTTTCATCCTGATGTGTATGCGTCTGCTCCTGGGTTTAGCTCATGGTTACAGCAATCTTTGTCATCTCACTGTTCCGCGCGTGTGCGATATGGTCACCTCAATCCTACAGCTGTCACGGTTGTATTTGATGGTGTCTCATTGGCCATTGGAGTGGATGGTGTTTTCCAGTCTTTCACACGTTCTCATTTTGAATCTGACATTTATACCCATTGCTCAGTCTTTTGCTATTTTGCACCTTCCATTGCTGATTTATTGCCCACAGCTGCTTTCTCTGTGTCATTGAGACAACACAATGATCCTCCGTGGGTTCAATATGACAATGGGTACCGATGCCTTGTCCATGCATTTATCTGATGTTTCTTTGCCTATTGGCTGTATCTCAACACAGGCCACCCTCATTGCTGCGCATTTCTGTGACATATATGGTGAACAGCTTGCCATGGTAACGTTTCTCTGGATGTAGAAGCCATGTCAAGTGAAACTACAAGTTGTTTGGGTATGCTGTGGCTAAGCTCGCCTTTCGCTGATTTGACCTGTGCCCTTTGTACTCTGAACAACACAAACATAGTCCTTTGCATTCATCAGCAGGTTGAGTGTGTCCATTCTTTGATAGATACCCGCACTCATTGCAAGTCGTGCAATGAGCTTGTCAATGCTATACACAAGCGCGCGTTACAGCTCTGCCATGCTCACCCACATTTGTTGGCCGATATAATCACTGCACTGTCACCTTTTCTCGATCTCTCTTGGTACACAGATGGCGATATTGTGCGCCATATATTACGCACTGATTTTGGCTCTACTATCATAGACTGTCTCTCCACCACATCCTCAACTGCCAAAGAACTCAGGAATCAATGTGACAAGGTCAAATGGACCCGAAGCAATATGGAAACAGTGATTCTATTGGTATGAAGTGCCTTTCGAAGATAAAGCGTAGGGACGGAAAAGAGAGCAAACAGAAAATGAAATACATCACATGCTTCATCCTCAGATAACCTACAAAGGCTTGTCCGAGAGCATGCAAGCTACTAAGCAGCTCACCTACAAAAGGCCGGCCAACATGTGATGACGAAATGTGGTAGGGAGGGCCCATGGGTATGACAGCAGGCGGACGGACTTTGAAATAAATACATACTCCACTATGGAGTCGGGGACTGGTGGGTCACCGCCACTACGATAATTCATAGCATTGGTCTAATACATTATTTCCAACAGTTCATAGGGCATAGTAATGATATATCACAGTACAGATCCTCCACTATTCCAAAAAGAATTGGCATAGCCGCATTTTCGCATTTTTGAAACCCAGCTATTTGTCATTCCAGGATACATCCTAGATTTGGTAGGGAATATATTTGTATGTTATAACCGCAATTTTGGCTTCCAAAAGCGGAAATCATAAACTCACATTCTATTTTGGTCACCTCCTTCATATCAGGCCTCCCCACATTATTCCCACACTCTGCATTTTCGCATTTTCAGCCACCTACTGTGGGAATTACCCCACAACACCCAAAGCATCACCCCAATATGGTACACTGCATAATTCCCACACTCTCCCCACCTCACTCCAGCTTCACCACCACACCACAATAGGTCCCTGTTCATATCTAAGTAGTAGTTTAGTATATATTTGTATAATATAATATAATATAATAGACTGCTTTTTTTGTTTATTTGTGTGTCTGCTTATCCTGCAGGGCTCTTTCAAAATAGGGTAGGATACCCCCTGTGAAATTGTTTCCTGTAGGACCAGACCTCAATTGAGGTAGGGGGTCTATATGTATATTTTGAGTAGATACATTATATAGCTGGCCCAGGACACACATAAGATCCTGTTACATGAACAAAAACATGGAAAATCGCATTTTTGACATTTTTGATGTTTTTAGTATCTTACTCTTGCATAAATAATCCAACCTGTTCATATATCATTAGAATAGCACATATACTTGCTTTGTATGACAAGGATCAGCTCAAAATAGGCCGGAGGTTTGAGTTAGTGTGTATGCTTGCTATTTCTACTGATAAGGTGCCCATATCTTCATAACATCAAAGTTTAATAATCAGAAACCTGGAGTATATTTATCATATATAGTATTATAGCCCTAAATATTCATAACAATCCAACAAGAATTGAGAGCTGAGGAAGTGAAATAGATAAAAAATTGGGCATGGGAAATTTAAAGGCTCAAACATCGAAAATGGTCAGTTGAGTAAGTAGTAGAGCCTGAGGGAGATTTATGCTACATTAACCTACTCTACCACAACATCCATTCCACATGTCTTCTACCCTCAGGGCCAATTGAGAGCTGAGGGCTTTGTTCCTATTGTTAGATAGATGCTGGGAATGAAATTTTCAAGGCTATCCACCTATAAACAATAAAATGAGAACATATTTTGTGTTTTTCTGTATATGTGTAATATCTGTTGATTTAGGACAATTCAAAGAGTAAAATAAAGATGGGAATCTCTTCATATGTACTACTAGACATGTTCTGAATACACTGGAACACTTTCATATCAAATAGGCAAAAATGCGAAAATGTTTTATATCCTACCCTATTTTAAAAGGGCCCTGCAGGATAAGCAGACACACAAATAAACAAAAAAAGCAGTCTATTATATTATATTATATTATACAAATATATACTAAACTACTACTTAGATATGAACAGGGACCTATTGTGGTGTGGTGGTGAAGCTGGAGTGAGGTGGGGAGAGTGTGGGAATTATGCAGTGTACCATATTGGGGTGATGCTTTGGGTGTTGTGGGGTAATTCCCACAGTAGGTGGCTGAAAATGCGAAAATGCAGAGTGTGGGAATAATGTGGGGAGGCCTGATATGAAGGAGGTGACCAAAATAGAATGTGAGTTTATGATTTCCGCTTTTGGAAGCCAAAATTGCGGTTATAACATACAAATATATTCCCTACCAAATCTAGGATGTATCCTGGAATGACAAATAGCTGGGTTTCAAAAATGCGAAAATGCGGCTATGCCAATTCTTTTTGGAATAGTGGAGGATCTGTACTGTGATATATCATTACTATGCCCTATGAACTGTTGGAAATAATGTATTAGACCAATGCTATGAATTATCGTAGTGGCGGTGACCCACCAGTCCCCGACTCCATAGTGGAGTATGTATTTATTTCAAAGTCCGTCCGCCTGCTGTCATACCCATGGGCCCTCCCTACCACATTTCGTCATCACATGTTGGCCGGCCTTTTGTAGGTGAGCTGCTTAGTAGCTTGCATGCTCTCGGACAAGCCTTTGTAGGTTATCTGAGGATGAAGCATGTGATGTATTTCATTTTCTGTTTGCTCTCTTTTCCGTCCCTACGCTTTATCTTCGAAAGGCACTTCATACCAATAGAATCACTGTTTCCATATTGCTTCGGGTCCATTTGACCTTGTCACATTGATTCCTGAGTTCTTTGGCAGTTGAGGATGTGGTGGAGAGACAGTCTATGATAGTAGAGCCAAAATCAGTGCGTAATATATGGCGCACAATATCGCCATCTGTGTACCAAGAGAGATCGAGAAAAGGTGACAGTGCAGTGATTATATCGGCCAACAAATGTGGGTGAGCATGGCAGAGCTGTAACGCGCGCTTGTGTATAGCATTGACAAGCTCATTGCACGACTTGCAATGAGTGCGGGTATCTATCAAAGAATGGACACACTCAACCTGCTGATGAATGCAAAGGACTATGTTTGTGTTGTTCAGAGTACAAAGGGCACAGGTCAAATCAGCGAAAGGCGAGCTTAGCCACAGCATACCCAAACAACTTGTAGTTTCACTTGACATGGCTTCTACATCCAGAGAAACGTTACCATGGCAAGCTGTTCACCATATATGTCACAGAAATGCGCAGCAATGAGGGTGGCCTGTGTTGAGATACAGCCAATAGGCAAAGAAACATCAGATAAATGCATGGACAAGGCATCGGTACCCATTGTCATATTGAACCCACGGAGGATCATTGTGTTGTCTCAATGACACAGAGAAAGCAGCTGTGGGCAATAAATCAGCAATGGAAGGTGCAAAATAGCAAAAGACTGAGCAATGGGTATAAATGTCAGATTCAAAATGAGAACGTGTGAAAGACTGGAAAACACCATCCACTCCAATGGCCAATGAGACACCATCAAATACAACCGTGACAGCTGTAGGATTGAGGTGACCATATCGCACACGCGCGGAACAGTGAGATGACAAAGATTGCTGTAACCATGAGCTAAACCCAGGAGCAGACGCATACACATCAGGATGAAACAGGGGATAATACAAAGCATCATAATAGAGAGGGTACATGGCGAAATCATTAAGGGTAGAGTGGGGTGGACAATCATTATAGTCAAGAACACGCGCCACAACAGATGGCTGCTTGGTTATAAACATCTGCGGCAGATAATGAGATGCACGGCAAACCAAAATAAAAGCAGAGAAGGAACCCACCAGTGTACACAAATGAAGGTGATAATGATGGGAAGCAAAAGATAAAATTTGAAGTGCAGCCAGACCACTGAACTTTATGTTGGATGCAAATGTCTCACTTAGGTGTCATCAACAACACGTAAGCAACAGTTTTTTTGTGAGGGAAACGACGTGTTTGCGTCGCACCAAACCCTCTCCCACTAATTGTGGGAGTCGGGGATAGACTTTTGATATGTCAAAACCACTATATGGCCTGATTCTGCTGGGCCTTGTGCATCAGGAAATTCTCATATTACTTTATTTGTCCTTAAGCAGACTTAATACACTTAAGTGTCTTGTTGAAAGGTGGATCTACTTGTCCAACATTTCAACTTGAATATATTCAGAAAGGAAATGTTGAGGTATATTGATATATATGTTTTATTATGCTTCACACTAGAGAAATATGAAATATGCCAGGTAAATAATGTGAGAGAGAGCAAACAAGTTTTGAGATAAGTAGGTTAAGCTGATTAAGGAGATTAAGGAATGTGAGAATTTCCTGATGTGCATCATGACCAGGGCCTCTGCAATTTCTTAGAGAAGCAGCTCACAGCTATAAACTTGAACTAACTTCAATCAAAGCCATGGTCCAAGTTGTCCCAGCGGCAGGAAGATGGAAGGCCGGCAGCAGCTAAGCGGACAGAGTCGGATTCAGAGCAAGCAGTCACACAGGATCACAGATA